>NC_060124.1:151759909-152062940 GCF_021461395.2 Schistocerca americana
AATTTGATGTGACTCTGTTGAGCAGCACACCAATAATACTGTATTTCAAAATTACAGGATTGTTTTTCCTACTCATCTGCATTAACTTACATTCTTCTACATTCAGAGCAAGCTGTCATTCATTACATCAAATAGAAATCCTGTGTAAGTTACGCCATATCATCCTAAAGGCACTTATCGACGACGCTTTCCCATGCACTGCATCTCCATCAGTAAACAGTCCCAGATTGTTGTTCACCCAATCTGTCAGATCGTTTACGCTTATAGACAATACGAGCGGTAATTTCACACTTTCTTGCAGCATTCTTGATGATACCCTTGTCTCTGACAAACACTCGCCATGCAGGACATTGTACAGGAGTCTCTTACTTAAGAAATCTTCAAGCTACTCCCATATCTGAGAAACTTCCGTATCCTTTGACCTTTGTTAACAGTCTGCTATGGGACACTATGTCAAACACTTTTCGTGTATGTGTGTTAGCAAGCACAGTTTATATACCCCATAGAGGAATGAAAGAGCAGAATCAACAAAAAATGATAAACTAGAGCAAAATACCAGCTGTACTGGAAACATCACACAGCTACATAAATATTAGTATGTGATAAGAAGAAAATAAATGAACCCTCTGCTGGTGGTGAAACTTTACTAAAACATGTATAAGTGTTAAAACAGGAATTAGTGTTTGCTCAAGGTAGAACCATACTTGACATAATATCAACAAGTGTGTGTGTGTGTGTGTGTGTGTGTGTGTGTGTGTGTGAGAGAGAGAGAGAGAGAGAGAGAGAGAGAGAGAGAGAGAGAGAGGGGGGGGGGGGGGGGGGTGGCAGGGGAGCAGTACCTCTACCTCTAGATTGAAAAAGTTTTCTGCCATCTTTCCCAATGGTGTGTATGTCTAGTGTAAGCAAGTGATGTTTTAAGCCTTATTGATATTTTAACTCCTTCAATTACTTTTACTCCTTAAACTTAACAATTTCATACCACACATCAGTGCCGAAATCCCAAGGTAAAATTTATTGCTCAACAAGTGCTGGAGACTACACCACTGTCTACAACACTCATTCTGAAGATTCAAATGGTATTATCCTTACAAGCAAACCCAGTGTTTAAAGGTATTTTTTTAAGAAGATTTGCTTACCATGTGGGGGAACTGGTTTCTCAGGATAAATATCCACTACTGGCTCCTTCAATTCTTCATGCAGCTGGTCCATGAAACATCGCAAGAATTCCTGGGTATCATGTTGCTGATAGCCACGAAACATTGGATGTACCTGAATATGGCAAATTCGAAATGTAAGTTTGTAACTTTTAGATTCTTTGAAGCAATTTTTTATTACTTATAAAAATAAAAAAAACTAAACTCGAACTGGAGTAATAAGTTCCCTAAACAGTGATATTTGAAGGGTACTTCATTCTCCTGTGAGGAAATAAAATTTTTTGCAATAATTTTGGGCAAGCAACTTGCTTTATATATAAACTTTTTGTCTTTCTTTTCTATAACTTTATATCAGATAAAAATCATTTCCTTACGTCTGCTTTCTTCTTGCCACAAATAGCTCTATATGCCATGACCAATATTACCTCTGGAATATTATTATCCGCTACCTGTGTTTCTGATCATTTCGTGCCCTATAGAGACAGTTACATAAATATTCTACTGCTTGAAGAATTTTCTCTCTGGTTGCATAACTGTACCACCTGTCATCTTAACCTACTGAGTGAGTGTCTAGCCAATGTAAACTCTTTTTTGAACAAGTCTGTAGCTGCTCAAGTGTTTTATTGACACAAATTTTCTACTTCAATGGAAAGGAGATTGGCAAGACAGAAAGACACTATCCATCCCGCTACATCTCCATAACTTAGAAGCCATACATTACATGTATCACCAACTGCATTGCGGGGAGGCAGTGGCAATGGATTTTCATCAGGCAGAGACTAAACAAGTTTCAAAAGCTGATAATTTTCTGTTGATGAAGTTACAGAACAGAGCAACAAGCATAAATTGTCATGTTACCTGGTAGTTATGGACTCTGAGAAAATATTTGCCCCAGTTATAATTGAAACTGTATAAACAGCTTTTGAGAAACAAGGCAATGACTAAATTTGGGCAGTTAAAGTCAATGCTTGAATTAATATTAAATGAAATAAACAAAAGAACAGAAATAACCAGGAGTGCTTTTGGTAAAATAAAGTTTTCAAAATGAAGGATCCAATGTGTCTAAAATAAGCAAGCAATCGAGACATTCATTGAGATTTCATAGGGAACATAGGTAACAAAAATGCATCAGGGAACAGACTGGAAGTAATTACAACTCTAATGAAACAGAAATCAAAATGAGTGGGGCATGTAACCAGATGAACGGATGGTAGATGGACAAAGTGGGCTCTTTGCTGGATTTCAAGAGATAAGAAAAGATGATAAGCAAACAGAAGGTATATTGATGACATCAGAAAAGTGCGAGAGTAACGTGGATGTGTACAGATGAAGACTATTACGTATTATGAATTGTGGAGCAGACCTTTTTCCAGCAGTGGATGTCAAGTAACAGATGATTATCTGTCACAATTTTTGCTGATATGTTTCAGACTGTCCTAAGAGGAGGCAAGCAGTTAGCTATATGCTATACAAGGTCCTTGCTAATTAATATAACACGAGACTACAGTGACTTAGACTTAGACTTTATATCAGAAAAAATGAGAGCTGTAACTTAAATAGTGACAACTGTTTATTCACAACTGATACAAAAGAGTTACATGTTTGCACCTGTTACTGTCCTTCAAAGTTGTCACCAGCGTTGTCTAGAACCCACTGTCAGTGATGTGGAAGGCGTAGTATACCATTAGCAGAGCCTGTCCTGTTGATGGTGCGAATGGAGCAGTCTACTGCCCGTTGAATCTCTGGAACAGTTTTGAAGTGAATGCCACGAAGTTGTTCCTTCATCTTCGGAATCAAATCAAAGTCACAAGGACTTCAGTTCACGGAGTATTGTGGATGGTACAGTACTTCCCAGTCCCATTGATTGAACAGAGGAGCCACAGCTTGTGCTGTATGCACCCGTGCATTGTCGTGCAAAATGATAGGTGGGTTGCACAGAAAATGTCGACACTTCTTTCGCAAAGCATTACAGGTTGCCGCGAAAGTCGGAAGTGTGTCAGAGTCCCAGTATGGTGAAATTTATGGTGATTCTCGTGTACGACTTTGATGGTGTTATCCTAATGCATTCGTTCCTCCACGGCAGACCGTGAATGCACAGTATTACTGTTCGTTTTTGGAGCATCACCTGTGACCAGTTTTGCAAAATCAGCAGCAACACTTTCTGCGCTGGTAACGGGTTCTACACAACGCTGGTGACTACTTCGAAGGGCAGTAACAGGTGCAAACACTTAACTCTTTTATATCGGTTGTGAATAAATAGTTGCCACTATTTAAGTTCCATACCTCGTACAATTTAACTGTTGCGGGCCTTCATGACCTGTTCAGGCGGAGTTTAGTTTAGTTTATCAGAAAAAATACAAAAAATACCCTTCTTTGACTCAATAATGAATCTGCCTATTGTATAAAATATAAAGAACAAAACAGTTGCTGAGAAGTAACAGTGACACAAGGTTATGGGAACATCCTGCAAGTAATACTGTGTTTAAGAAACTATATGGTGCATTATCTGTGTGACCATCAGTAGCTTGAAGAAAATTCTCCATAGAAATGAAATGGATGTCATATGGTTCACGATATTCTGAAAACACAACTGTTCATCACGTTCATTAATTACCAACAAAATGAAAGAGAGTCCCAAAACAGAATTTTGACAGAAAGCAGTCAGTGAAAGCTATACACATCAAAAAAAGTTTTGCATCACCCCCGTTCTCAGAACTCCTGAAGATAGACGTTGACTGTGGATATTGTATCACAGATACAGTCCCTTTGACTGTTCAGAGATGTCACTAAACCTGCCCAAAGGTGCACACAACCACGCATGAGCAGCACCTATTAGATGGAGGGGGTCTGACAGCCGATCACTTCCAGTCATTCCGCGAGGAAGAAGGTACACGGCTCGTGTTGTCTGTCGTTCAACCATGCCTAGATGGTCAATACCATGGTTCGATCGTGTCCGCATTGTTACTTTGTGCCAGGAAGAACTCTCCAACAAGGGAAGTGTCCAGGCGTCTCGGAGTGAACCAAAGTGATGTTGTTCAGACATGGAGGAGATACAGAGAGACAGCAACTGTCGATGATGACTCGCTCAGGCCGCCCAAGGACTACTACTGCAGTGGATGACCGCTACCTATGGATTATGACTCTGAGGAACCCTGACAGCAACACCATCATGTTGAATACTGCTTTTCGTGCAGCCACAGGATGTCGTGTTACGACTCAAACTGTGCGCAATAGGCTGCATGATGCGCAACTTCACTCTTGACGTCCATGGCAAGGTCCATCTTTGCAACAAGGACACCACGCAGTGTGGTACAGATGGGCCCAACAACATGCTGAATGGACTGCTCAGGATTGACATGTTCTCTTCACCAAAGAGTGTCGCATGTGCCTTCAACCACATAATTGTTGGAGAAGTGTTTGGAAGGAACCCAGTCAGGCTGAACGCTTTACACACACTGTCCAGAGAGTGCAGCAAGGTTGAGGTTCCCTGCTGTTTTGGGGTGGCATTATGTGGGGCCGACGTACACCACAGGTGGTCATGGAAGGTGCCATAAGGGTTGTATGATACGTGAATGCCATCCTCCAACTGATAGTGCAACCATATTGGCAGTATACTGGTGAGGCATTCGTCTTCATGGACGACAATTCGCGCCCCCATCGCACACATCTTGTGAATGACTTCCTTCAGGATAACAACATTGCTCAACTAGAGTGGGAAGCATGTTCTCCAGACCTACCCTGTCAAACGTGCCCGGAATAGATTGAAAAGGGCTGTTTATGGACGATGTGACCCACCAACCACTCTGATGGATCTACACCGAATCGCTGTTGAGGAGTGGGACATTCAGGACCAACAGTGCCTTGATGAACTTGTGGATAGTATGCCACAACGAAAACAGGAATGCATCAATGCATGAGGATGTGCTACTGGGTGTACAGCAATCTGGACCACCACATCTGAAGGTCGTGCTGTATGGTGGTACAACATGAAATGTGTTGCTTTCATGGGCAATGAAAAGGGCAGAAATGATGTTTATGTTGATCTCTATTCCAATTTTCTGTACAGGTTCCGAGACTCTCACAACCGAGGTGATGGAAAACCTTTTCTGATGCCTGTATATATGTTTAAAATCTGCAGTGGGACACTGCCGGTGTCTTCCATCACTTGACTTGCAAAGAAATGAACAGAAATACAATAAAATTAACCAGAGAGAGGAAAACTATAATTTGAACAATATTTTTTGGCAAAAATTAAGCTTGCCATAGGATAAACACGAAATGAAAAAATTAGGATCAAAGTGAAAGAAAAAGTTAATCCGTTATAGAAGAAATAATATCATCTACACTGCATAATGTGAGATTCTCTGCCTCCATAACTGAGTGGTTAGTGCAGCGGAATGACACATAAGGGGAATAGGTTTGCTTCCCGGCTGGGTCGGAGATTTTCTCCACTTGGGGACTGGGTGGTGTGTTGTCTCCATCATCATTTTATCCTCATCAACATACAAGTTGCCAAAGGGTCATTCCATGTCAAATCAACCAATACTATATAATTTGAACCACGACCTCTCAGATTTGGATGAATTTTTTTTCAGGTAATGTACCCACTAACACTAGTTAAAATTTGAGATTTCAAATTTTTCTGATCTTTGGTTTTTGAGTTTCAAGGGTTTAAAAATCAAAAAAACCTCTGTTTTTGATCAATCGATGATTGTTTTAAAGTGCTGTAGCTCAAAAACTATACAACCTAGAGAGCTCAAACTTGCACCATTGTTTTCCTCCAAAAATTCCCTTCAATTTGATGCATAACATGACTATGCTACCTAAATCTGAAAATTTTAATGTATTCCAAAAAAACATTTTTTGAAATTTCCAAAATACATACCCTCGGATTTCTCTATAAAAATGATGTGTGTTGTCCAGTCTAACTGACTACATGCATGCAAAATTTCAAGATGGGATCTCAATGGGTTCTTGTATAAAATAATATTTTACTACCGCAATACACACTAGTGAGGTAAAAAGCAGACTATTTCTAGGCTATGAATACTAAGGTAGGTCTATGTAATTCTAACAAACTTAATTGTGTTAGCTTTTTTATGCAACATTACCCTCTTATTGTTTGTTAATTCATTAAATGATATAGTGTTGTTTTAATTTAATGTTCATGATTCTTTTAACTATGCATCATAATGAAGTGAACACGTTTTAATTTGTAATATACATGCTACAAGTTAAAATTTTGAATAAAGCACTCACCTTCATCCTTAGTTGTAAATGGCAGATATTATCTTTTTCTTGGTTTTCCAGTATTATTTGTAATCATCTACAACAAGTTCCTTATATCAGAAATTGGCATATAAGTAATTTCACTTGGGAAAAAGATTAACTTGTTGATATCTGCATGGATAGAATTGTATTTCTAATACCAATTGGTATTTACAAAGTTAATACACATGGTATTTATACAACATAGTGTTTAGTGAGGGTAGGTGTAACATAATTTAAACGTGCTTCTTTTATGATCTTTTAAGATATTTTTCCAAAGCAAGAGAAGACAACTTCATTTCTTTAGCACTGAAAGTGTAGGTTCTTCCCGTAGCTGTTGTTGGATTCGCTGTTTGTAAAAGAGTATTTCCTGGTACATCTAATATATCTCTTGGCTGTGGATAGTAAAAATACTGTGGATAGTAAATTTATTCAGTACATGTCAATGTATTTTTTCTTCAATGCATCCTAGCCACCAAGAGTCGTCATATGCTACTGTCACAAAACCAGCAGTAATATTTTCCATATGTGACGGTGATATTTGGTTCAGTGTTGTCACATATTCAAGAGACTCATCCAGACTAAAATGATAAGGCTTGACAGTAATTTGACTCTCTGTGCAGGATTTATATGAGTGAAACTTCCGTGTTCCCACAATTGCTTTTGAGTCACGAAACCGCGGAAGTAAGTATCCTTTGGTCAGTTCACAGTCCGCTGTTGTGCAATACTCAAAGTCAATGTTTTTTATGTTTTCCATGGCAAATACATAGGGTGATTTGGGTGTTAAGATTTGGCAATCTGATATGAAGACATACTGTAGATGTTTTAGTTTTCCCTCCCATTTATAATATATGATGAAAGGATGCAGTGTAGCTTACCCGTCACATCAAGGTGGCCGTAAGTGAGGTAGTAGCCAAAACTAGAGCCTTGACCCTATATGAAAATCTCACGTTTTTTTATAATAAAAAGTGAATGTCGTACAAAATTGTAAGATTCTTAAGTTATTATTTTTTTAATATATTTTATTCTCGCATTAAAATATCATTTAATGAATTAATAAACAGTAAGAGGGTAATGTTGCATAAAAAGGCTAACATAATAATTTAAGTTTGTTAGAATTACATAGGCCTACCTTAGTATTCATAGCCTAGAAATAGTCTGCTTTTCACCTCACTAGTGTGTATTGTGGTAGTAAAATATTATTTTATACAAGAACCCATTGAGATCCCATCTAGAAATTTTGCATGCATGTAGTCAGTTACACTGGACAACACATACAATTTTTATTAAAAAATCCGAGGGTACATATTTTAGAAACTTCAAAAAATGTTTTTTTGGGAATAGTTTAAAATTTTCAGATTTAGGTAGCATAGTCATGTTACATATCAAATTAAAGGGAATTTATAGAGGAAAACAATGGTGCAAGTTTGAGCTCTCTAGGTTGTATAGTTTTTGAGCTACAGCATTTTAAAACAATCATTGATTGATCAAAAACGGATGGATGAACTAAGAGGTTACGAAGGTTAGGTGGAGGGCGGAAAGACACTCATGGTGGAGTGGGGAGGATTTCATGAAGGATGGATCTCATTTCAGGGCAGGATTTGAGGAAGTCGTATCCCTGCTGCAGAGCCACATTCAGAGTCTGATCCAGTCCCGGAAAGTATCCTGTCACAAGTGGGGCACTTTTGGGGTTCTTCTGTGGGAGGTTCTGGGTTTGAGGAGATGAGGAAGTGGCTCTGGTTATTTACTTCTGTACCAGATTGGGAGGGTAGTTGCGGGATGCGAAGGCTCTCCAGCAGGGATACGACTTCCTCAAATCCTGACCTGAAATGAGATCCATCCTTCATGAAATCCTCCCCACTCTACCAAGAGTGTCTTTCCGCCGACCACCTAACCTTCGTAACCTCTTAGTTCATTCCTATGAAATCCTCAAACCACCTTCCCTACCCTCTGGATACTACCCTTGTAACCGCCCCCGGTGTAAAACCTATCCCATGCACCCTCCCACCACCACCTACTCCAGTCCTGTAACCCGGAAGGTGTAGACGATCAAAGGCAGAGCCACGTGTGAAAGCACCCATGTGAGTTACCAACTGACCTGCCTACACTGTAAAGCTTTCTATGTGGGAATGACCAGCAACAAACTGTCCATTCGCATGAATGGACACAGGCAGACAGTGTTTGTTGGTAATGAGGATCACCCTGTGGCTAAACATGCCTTGGTGCACGGCCAGCACATCTTGGCACAGTGTTACACCGTCCGGGTTATCTGGATACTTCCCACCAACACCAACCTGTCAGAACTCCGGAGATGGGAACTTGCCCTTCAGTATATCCTCTCTTCTCATTATCCGCCAGGCCTCAATCTCCACTAATTTCAATTTTCCGCCGCTCATACTTCACCTGTCTTTCAACAACATCTTTGCCTCTGTACTTCTGCCACGACTGACATCTCTGCCCAAACTCTTTGCCTTTACAAATGTCTGCTTGTGTCTGTGTATGTGCGGATGGATATGTGTGTGTGTGTGTGTGTGTGTGTGTGTGTGTGTGTGTGTGTGTGTGTGTGTGTGTGTGCGCGCGCGCGAGTGTATACCTGTCCTTTTCCCCCCTAAGGTAAGTTTTTCCACTCCCGGGATTGGAATGACTCCTTACCCTCTCCTTAAAACCCACATCCTTTCATCTTCCCCTCTCCTTCCCTCTTTCCTGACGAAGCAACCGTTGGTTGCGATAGCTTGAATTTTGTGTGTATGTTTGTGTGTCTATCGACCTGCCAGCACTTTCTTTCCATTGTAATTTATATCTATTTGCACAATCTAAGCTGTGTTGTCAATTTACTGGTCTATAATAATATTCCAAACATTTCTTCTGAATTAGAATCTCACCCACTGATATCTGATTTCGATTCTCTTCTGTTTCTTATATGGCTCTTTCTCCATACCATTAATATTTTTTTACCTGCTTCTGATCTAAATTGTGCACCCTTCTAGTCTCAAGTGGGAACAAAATTAGTAACTACAACTCTTGATTTCACTTAAGCATCCTACCTTTTTGTTCCAATGGAAATTTTAAGCAAGCACGAAATGCTCAACATTTCTATTGATATTGCTCAGCATTTAAAGAGAGATCTTATAAATACGCCTTGAAGAACAGAACAAAATTGAATGAATCTCCAACTGAATTTCAATCAGTAATAAATGAATACTAACGTTTCTGATCCCATACAGAATGGCAGAAGGTACAACATATCCTGGACGGCGAGAATGCCACATCTCCTGGATTAACCTGTGGTACGATCGTGAAAGACCAGGCTTCTTATCACCAGAACCTGTTGTGCCTGTGCGACTTGTCACAAAGGCCCCACAGTCCAAGAAGAACTGTGTCAGCGGTGGTGTGTTCGACAGAGCTTGCAGTGCAGCATTCATGTAACATGTGTTGCCGATATTCTGCAGACCTGTGAGTCCTGTGGAATCCACAATTTCAATATTAGCAATGACAAAGAAGTTTTCTGAATGCAACCAAATTTTGGCATGTTGCTTTAAGACTGGCTGCATATAGCTTCAATGATTATGAAAAGGCTACATCGTTAATCACCATAAACATGACACACTAAGTTGCAGACAGCCACAATCATGCGCGCGCGCGCCCACCCACACACACACACACACACACACACACACACACACACAAAACCACTTTTTCCAGCAGCTTGAGGTAAAGCTGCAGGAATAACGGTTGTGTGTGTGTGTGTGTGTGTGTGTGTGTGTGTGTGTGTTTTCCTTTGTTCTCTGAAGAAGGCTTTGGTCAGGAGCTTAGTGTGTAACAGCCTTTTCGTTGTGACTGTTTGCAGGTCATCGTGTCATCTTTTAGGTGAGTAGCAATCAATCTCATAATTGTTGATATTCCAATCTGGACTTTCCAGTGTTTGATTGCATATAGTTTTAATAATTTAAGAACATGTTACTGAAATCATATTTACAAACATGAGGTTATTTACAAGAGCATTTTGGTGTCATATAGTGACAAACTGATAAGTACTATCATCAGTTTCAAATTAATCAAAAAGCTAATGACATTACTTTGCAGACATTAAACAAACCAAAGAGTATATTCTTTACAAATAATACACAATGAAAACTAAAACTACACCAAATGATAAAACGCAACATAATGCTCGTAAGAAGGTTATCGGAGCCCATCATGTCCCAGGTCACCACTCTGGATAAGAAGAAATTACTCACAAATGAAATGGGAAAAAAAATTAAGAATGTAAAGGAAAAGTAAGCATTACTATCTGCTGGGATTACTCTGTCTTTAACCCATGATCATAGCCAACTGTTTTTGCTTTAGAAGCACTATAAATGGTAACTACTGAAAGACACAACTAGTCAGCAGTGATGTAAAAGACGCAGAAATGGAATTTTGCTTTCTTGCCATGGTGTATAATATAAAGTAGCACTTGTTACTCACACAAGCTCAGACATAAGTAGCAAGGAAATAACACATTAGTACTTTGAATTTATTTTGTTGCAATAATAAAAGTTGGTCTAGTGGTAAAAGCATGTGCCTGAAAACTGAAAGGTCACGGGATCAAATCCCGGGCAGACTACAGATTTTTTTCACTTCCCAATGATGAGATTAGCCAGATTCCATGTTAAACTATAGGTCCCATTTCTCCAGTTGTATAACTGGGGTAGGTTGTGATATGAAAAAGTGGCATTCAAATAAAAGACTTGCACTGAGGCATTGAGCATTACAAAATTATTATTATTATTATTATTATCTTTCCTTTCTCAGACCTTAGGTCTGGTTCGGAATGAAAGTGACGCGGACCTTGATCAAGCGTCACTTCCTTTTAACTGTACGGTATATGTTACATTGCGTTTAGGAACTTTCGGGTAATTGAACATGTATCAATAATTACGGATTTCTGAAGTTGTATATATAAGTTTGGATGTAGCTGTATTGCATTGATGTACTGGTGGATATTGCGTGGTACGACTCCTGTAGTTGAAAGTATAATTGGTATAATGTCAACTTTATCCTGATGCCACATGTCCTTGACTTCCTCAGCCAGTTGGATGTATTTTTCAATTTTTTCTCCTGTTTTCTTCTGTATATTTGCTGTATTGGGTATGGATATTTCAATTAGTTGTGTTAATTTCTTCTTTTTATTGGTGAGTATGATGTCAGGTTTGTTATGTTGTGTTGTTTTATCTGTTATAATGGTTCTGTTCCAGTATAATTTGTAATCATCATTCTCCAGTACATTTTGTGGTGTATACTTGTATGTAGGAACGTGTTGTTTTAAAAGTTTATGTTGTAAGGCAAGCTGCTGATGTATTATTTTTGCGACGTTGTCATGTCTTCTGGGGTATTCTGTATTTGCTAGTATTGTACATCCGCTTGTGATGTGATCTACTGTTTCTATTTGTTGTTTGCAAAGTCTGCATTTATCTGTTGTGGTATTGGGATCTTTAATAATATGCTTGCTGTAATATCTGGTGTTTATTGTTTGATCCTGTATTGCAATCATGAATCCTTCTGTCTCACTGTATATATTGCCTCTTCTTAGCCATGTGTTGGATGCGTCTTGATCGATGTGTGGCTGTGTTAGATCATACGGGTGCTTGCCATGTAGTGTTTTCTTTTTCCAATATACTTTCTTTGTATCTGTTGATGTTATGTGATCTAAAGGGTTGTAGAGGTGGTTATGAAATTGTAGTGGTGTAGCCGATGTATTTATGTGGGTGATTGCTTTGTATATTTTGCTAGTTTCTGCTCGTTCTAGAAAGAATTTTCTTAAATTGTCTACCTGTCCATAATGTAGGTTTTTCATGTCGATAAATCCCCTTCCTCCTTCCTTTCTGCTTAATGTGAATCTTTCTGTTGCTGAATGTATGTGATGTATTCTATATTTGTGGCATTGTGATCGTGTAAGTGTATTGAGTGCTTCTAGGTCTGTGTTACTCCATTTCACTACTCCAAATGAGTAGGTCAATATTGGTATAGCACATGTATTTATAGCTTTTGTCTTGTTTCTTGCTGTCAATTCTGTTTTCAGTATTTTTGTTAGTCTTTGTCTATATTTTTCTTTTAGCTCTTCCTTAATATTTCTATCATCGATTCCTATTTTTTGTCTGTATCCTAGATATTTATAGGCATCTGTTTTTTCCATCGCTTCTATGCAGTCGCTGTGGTTATCCAATATGTAATCTTCTTGTTTAGTGTGTTTTCCCTTGACTATGCTATTTTTCTTACATTTGTCTGTTCCAAAAGCCATATTTATATCATTGCTAAATACTTCTGTTATCTTTAGTAATTGGTTGAGTTGTTGATTTCTTGCTGCCAGTAGTTTTAGATCATCCATGTATAGCAAATGTGTGATTTTGTGTGGGTATGTTCCAGTAATATTGTAACCATGATTTGTTTTATTTAGCATGTTGGATAGTGGGTTCAGAGCAAGGCAGAACCAGAAAGGACTTAATGAATCTCCTTGGTATATTCCATGCCTAATCTGTATTGGCTGTGATGTGATATTATTTGAATTTGTTTGGATATTAAGTGTGGTTTTCCAGTTTTTCATTACTATGTTTAGGAACTGTATCAATTTAGGATCTACTTTATATATTTCCAATATTTGTAGTAACCATGAGTGGGGTACACTACCAAAAGCTTTTTGGTAATCGATGTATGCGTAGTGTAGCGACCTTTGTTTAGTTTTAGCTTGATATGTCACCTCTGCATCTATTATCAGTTGCTCTTTACATCCTCGTGCTCCTTTGCAACAGCCTTTTTGTTCTTCATTTATAATTTTGTTCTGTGTTGTATGTGTCACTAGTTTCTGTTTAATGACTGAAGTTAATATTTTGTATATTGTTGGTAGGCATGTTATGGGGCGATATTTAGCTGGGTTCGCTGTGTCTGCTTGATCTTTAGGTTTCAGATAAGTTATTCCATGTGTAAGTGTATCAGGGAATGTATATGGGTCTGCAATGTAACTGTTAAATAATTTAGTTAGATGTGAATGTGTTGAGGTGAACTTCTTTAACCAGAAATTTGCTATTTTATCATTTCCAGGGGCTTTCCAATTGTGAGTAGAATTAATTGCTTGGGTGACTTCATGTTGCAAAATTGTCACTTCAGGCATTTGTGGTATCATCTTGTATGTGTCTGTTTCTGCTTGTATCCACCGTGCATGCCTGTTATGTTGTACCGGGTTTGACCATATGTTGCTCCAGAAGTGTTCCATGTCTGTTATGTTTGGTGGATTGTTTATTTCAATGTGTGTGTTATCTATTGTCTGGTAAAATTTCTTTTGGTTTGTGTTGAATGTTTGGTTTTGTTTCCTTCTATTTTCACTTTTTTTGTATCTTCTGAGTCGTTTGGCGAATGCTTGTAATTTCTGCTTCTTTTCGTCTAATTGCTCTGTCGCTTCTTGTTGTGAGATTTTATCTAACCTTTTTCGTTTTTTTTCCGAGATTTCATTTCTTATAAATTGTGTTAGCTGTCCGATGTCTTTTCTCAGTTTTTCTATTTTGATCTGTAGCCTGTGTTGCCATGCTGGTTTTGTGGGTTTCTTCTGTGTGTTGGTTGGTTCTGATCTCTGCCTAGTGTGTATATTTAGTGTAGTGAGTGCTCCTATATATACCAGTAGTTGTAACTCTTCCATAGTTGTGTTTTCATTTATTTTGCTGTGTATGATTGTGTTGATAGTTTTTATTGTTGTTTCTACTTGTGGGTTATTTGGTGGTCTATGCAAGAATGGTCTAATGTCTGTATTTGTGTCTTTGTATTCTATATATGTTAGCTGAAATTTTTCTTCTATATCTAATATCTGTGTCACTTTGTGTTCTATTTGTGCTTGTTCTGGTGGCTGCCTTAAGATTTCGTTTTCCTCTGATTGTTTAATTGGTGCGTGTTGTTCTTTGTTTGTTTGCTCTGGGATGTTTGAGTCCATTACTGTATTTTCTTCTTCTTCTGATTGCACATTATTTTGTTCCAGTATTTGTTGTACTTGTTGTTTGATGTTATCTAATTCTGACTGGGGTATCCTGTTATTTTTTATTATTACACGGATCTGATCAGCTAGTCATTGTTCTGTTAAAAATTTTAATTCTGGGTATCTGGTGATAAATGTTGTGTATACTTGTGATCTGTATCCAGTTGTGTTGGTTCCTAGGTTTGTTGCTTGGTAATAACAGAACATGAGGTGTCGATTAACTTCATCTGACCATCTCATCTTCTGTCTTTGTTTTCCTTCTAGGGTGGTTGCAGGAAGCATAGCCTGCAAAACACCTCTATTTGGATTTATTATTATTATTATTATTACGCTTTTTGTAAAATCAAGTATCACTGCTGAAGAAATATTTTCATATCATGTAAGACCAATCACTGCAGTCCACAGACAAAGATATGATTGTGTTTTATTGCAACATATACAGTATAACCCTGCTTTTACGTTCCTGAAATTAACATTTTCCTGCCATTTATGTCATTTTTTATCGGTCCCAACAATGTTCCTATGC
The DNA here is from genome assembly GCF_021461395.2 of Schistocerca americana. Lineage (NCBI taxonomy): Eukaryota > Metazoa > Arthropoda > Insecta > Orthoptera > Acrididae > Schistocerca > Schistocerca americana. The sequence goes on from NC_060124.1 coordinate 151,774,857, forward strand.
CCACAACATTAATTTGCACCCAATTTCACATCAACATATTTTTCATTTTACCACAATTTACGTATTACGAAAAAATGACACTGGCATGATGTTGGCCGTGCAGTAGTGTTTACAAATATTGCGTGGTTACGTTTCTTGACACCATGGCACTCTACTTGGTGGATTTGAACTGGTAAACATGTAAAAGATGGAACAATTCGTGCCATATCTCCCGCCGCTGTCAAGCTCTACTTGGTGTGGTGGTTGATGGGAGTAACTAGGTTCGTTCGAATGAAGATATCGTGGCCAATCACAATCATTTCCAAACTGTCTCTTCTGCACAAAACAGTTTCGTGATTGTTGTGATCATCGTGACACCTTTGTCACACCACATTTAGTGGTTTTCGGTGTATGGCCACTAGGAGCACTAGTTTACACTGTCATTCACTTTGCGATGCTCAAATGTTTTTAGTTTAAACACAGCGCAGGTTACGTATTTCATTCATGCTGAGCAAAACTTGTCTCGAGAATTTATTCCCTTGTCAAGTGCCGTATTTACGTATGTATTTTTTGTGATGTTACACAAACAAACGGTGTGAGTGACAGCTTGCGTGTTTGTGTGGTTTTCTGCATAACTGATTAGGTACAGTACCTGAAAACCTCAAGAAGACGACTACAGTATAAGAGATGCAGAACAACACACATCGATACACCACACAATACTTACGTACATATTTGCACTAGACAACAAGAAAAATTTCTTGAAACACGTCCTGCTAAACATGAAAAAATATGTAACTAGTGTAGTATTTCATTATTTAAATAATGAATGGCAGTTGCTGGCTTTCAAAAACATCGATTATGACATATGAAATTGAGACAAATGTTCCTACTTCCCAGACAGTTAACAGTTCCAATTACATCAGCAGTTTTTATTACATGATAAACCTTCATTAGATAATAAACAAGTCCCTGACAAGTTATTTGATGCCTGTTATGTACCTATATCATACATAATGTGCAAGGGGGTATCCTATATGTAACTTTTACAGCATAAAATGTTATTTCCCAAATTTTACATTTTCCTGAGTTTTATTCTATTTTCTTTTCTCTCTCTCTTTTTTAAGTCCCTTGAACAGTGTAAAAGCAGGGTTTCACTGTATGTAAAACAAAGGAAAGGAACCACTCACCTACAGCAGGTCAATGCATGGAGCACAGAAACACGTATCAGAAAACAGCATTCACACACACAACCACACAGACTCCCAAATGTACAATCCCTGCAATGGCCACAGGAGTGTACATTTGGGTGTCTGTGAGGTGGTGTCTGTGAATGTGTGCACTTTTTTTGCTAGAAAAAGGGCTATTGCTTGAAAGGTAGTGTGAACACTGTTCTCTGTTACATGTTTCTGTGCTCCATGCATCAATCCGCTACAGATAAGTAGTGCCCTTTCCCTTATTTTACATACTGCTCCATCCAGACATTTCTGCTGCTGTTATACAGAAACATATATATGTAGCATATATCGCTCATTATAAAGCATTTACTATAATCTGTGTAGAGTAACATGTATCTCACCCCTGGGTTTGCCTTCATCCTCCTGGTTGCTGATATCACTATCACTGCTCTCAGCAGACTCTCCTCCGCCAAAGTGACCTCCTGTTATCGATCCAGCAGGTGAAGGAACTGATGGTGCATTGTACACCTGAGGAACTTTGCAACTCAGTGCTGACCCTGTATCTGGCAGTTCAAGTAACACTTCTGTTTCACAGAGGTAGCACCATACACGCAACGTTGATAAATTCAGGTGTACACAGTGGCTACGATTGCTCTGAAACCAATTACATAATGTAGTAAACAAAAAGATACTTTTATTTTCAAACTGTAGTGCTCATAGAACACAATGATGTTTACCTAGCACGATCTTGCAACAACAGAACTATTTACGCACAACACACCAAGAATATTACACAAGACTTCTTATGAATTATAGTGAATCTTACGAAGGGAAAGCAAAATTGTTAACAATATTACAAAAACAGATGTGACAACAAATTCAATATGTTGCAGACGAAATAGTTATGTGACAACGTAAAGACAACAAAGTAAGAATTGAGCGAAATACATAGAACTCAAATGACAAAAATTTTATATGTTAATGGAAGGGGGATCACTGCTGTCAGTTGCAGTGAGATGTTAAGCGGAATCAATGGCGATGAGCAAAAATGTGTACCAGACCAGGATTTGAACCCGGAGTCTCCCGCTTACTAGGCAGGTGCGGTAACCACTGAGCCACCCGGGAAACAGTGTTATTGCAACTACACGGACTATCTTGGTACGCCTCATGACTGATCCACACTCTCACTGAGCACCACCTATCTGCAGTCCCTGTCCATTATGCTCCCATCCACTACTCAGAGATACCCACAGGTGGTCGGGCGTCTTTCGTGCATTCGCACTGAAGAAAGTGCACCCATTGCCCAGCCAGGCTTATCAATTATATGAACGTGTGGTATCTGTTCCTTCGAAAGAACACAAACCACACAGATCCCGCAGCTATCAAACACGATATGTAAAGGCTGTATCCCAGATGGCGCAATGGTTGCTGCACCTGCATACAAGCAGCAGGTCCCGGTTCGAATCCCGATCTGGTGCGCATTTTCGTTCATCATCACTGATTCCACTTAATGTCTCACTGCAGCTGACAGCAGTGATCCCCCTTCCGTTTACACACAGTGTTCCACAGCTATGGGATCTACGTTTTACCACCTTGGAAAAGGCAAGCTGTAACCATGAAACTATGTGATGATGTTAGTCCTTGACATGTGATTTTAGGTTTCCCTGGAGTAGGAAAACCTAGAATATTTCTTGGGTATTCAGTCAGCTGGCATTGTCCAGAAGGTGCGATATTTCAGCAAGTTCACTTTTCGCCATCTTCAGGAATTCATCAGAAATGAGAACAAGAAGTCGGTTTGCCGAAATCTGTGAATGATATTTTATGTTGGAAAAACTTAATACTATTTTCACTTTCTCACCAAAATTGGCAACTTTTTGACAAATTTGCAGATTACTGGAAATTAGTAGGTGAATGAAATTTTGTATTCCACATGCTTGTGCAACTGAGCTATTGCGTTTCAAGTTTTGTTTTCAGCATGTGTTTACGAGATATAAAAATCCAAAGTTTACATGTTTCTCATGCCACAATTTTCGTGCCCTACTATGATACAAATTAACTAGCACTGTTGGTCCACATTGGATAACCAAATACACTTTTTTCGGTGAACTTTCTAATGGGCCTAGTTTGGAGAATTTTATAGAACACAGTTCTTTGCAAAATCAGTATTGAAAAGTGGTACATAAACAAGACTTTATATTTGAGAACCTTGTGTCGTTAGGTTACTACATGTCAAGTTTCACATTCATCATACCTTTACCGTATTTACTCTAAGCCGCATTCGAATCTGAGCCGCACCTGAAAAATGAAACTTTAAATCAAGGAAAAAAAAATTTCCCGAATCTAAGCCGCACCTGAAATTTGAGACTCGAAATTCAAGGGGAGAGAAAAGTTTTAGGCCGCACCTCCAAATCGAAACAAAGTTGGTCCATTGTAATATGAGATACAATTTAGGTCGAATGAATGACGATACAGCTACAGTTGTTTGGTTCGAGTCGTAAGCTTAGCAGTTAAGCTTTACCAGGTAGCCATTGCTACGCGTCAGGCGCTCCGTCCGCATTTATACAGGTACCCTTCCTTTTTCTCGCGCTTCGTCTGGTTTGAATTGGTTGCTTATTTTTCTTTGATCTGATAAGTGCCGTTCTCTTTGTTATAGGTGTTTAAGTCACTCTAAGCTGAAAATGCATTACTGTACTGTGTCCTGCATTGTTTGTCGCATTCTGATAATGAGTGCTTACGGCCTATCGCCGCTCGCGGCATGGCTTGCTTTTGTGTGTGCGCTACCGCCGGAAGAGAGAGAGAGAGAGAGAGAGAGAGAGAGAGAGAGAGAGAGAGAGAGAGAGAGAAGAATCGTCACATTAGCGAAACAATAGCAAGAGACTGCTATTTGTTGTTAGTTACACTGCTGCTTTCTATTATAATGATCAACAAGAACCAAATAATAGACTGCGTATGACAGATGATGTTCTGAACGAGAGTTTAGCGAAAATTTTTCTCCGTTTGAAAATCTTTGCAGACGCCTCTTTAGTACATTATATTCTGCACAGAAATTAGAGTCATCTTAGATTTAAAAATCTAGTCAAGTGCCGTGCTTCATTTCTGACTGTATCACTATTAGGCATAAGAATAATACGAATATAAACATGACATGGTATGTATATTCTTCCGCGTTTGCTGTTGTCTCACACCAGTTTCGTAGCTTATTAGGCAGACAGGATTTAAATGACATAGCAGCAAACACGGAAGAATACATGGCAAAATGTTTATATTCGTATTAATCTTATGGTGAAGAGAATACTGCATGTGATTCACAATTCATAAAAGTTCCTATTAGCAACCATCTCTTCTCACAGGTAGGAAAAAATTCAGAACGTAGAGTTGGCCATATTGACAAACATCCCAGTCTTGCCAGTCGGATTTTCGTAGCCCACTGAAATGCTAAACTCGGGGCGGAGAAAAAAGCTCGTCTTCCACCGTTTTTTAATTTATTTACTGACGCAGGGGTTTGGCGCCAGTATTTATCTTTGTGCTAGCAAAGCATGCCTGTGTAGCGCTACATATATTCGACGGCAGAAGTTAGTTGTGGCGGCACCTACCAATATTTTTCAGAACTCCCGCTTACTTTGCACTCGATTCTAAGCCGCAGGCGGTTTTTTGGATTACAAAAACCGGAAAAAAAGTGCGGCTTAGATTCTAGTAAATACGGTATTTCCTGAATTATAAGAAGCCAAACTTTGAAATATTTTGGGCAATTTTGTCTAAAATGTTCTGCCTCATGTGGCTTGTAAAAAGTTTTCATTATTATTCTTAAGAGAAAGCTTACAGTTCCAGAAGATGACCAAATTTTGTTTCTTTCAATAAAATATTGCCCAAGATATAACAGCTCAAAGTCACCTGAAATTCACGCTTGTTCTGTGCAACGTCGCACACTGAGTGTGGCTATACCTCAAACAGTGTTGCTTCGATTAGCATTTAACTTTACCAATGTTCATTGAGGACGTGCGCGAATGTTAACATAAAATTTTGTTGAAATCCATGATGCTCGAGCAGGGAGTTAACATGGAATGACCCAAGTTTCAGCTGAAGACACACATGGGAGCTTTCAACAGAAATGGTACCCGGTCTCAAAAACAGCTCAAGAAAACAGATGAGAAACGACAGTGCCATCAAACGTTTAGAAAGCTGTTCCTGGAATTCTTTCAATGCTACAATGGATTGTTAAAAATCCTTGTTTCCCTTAACGCCAGTGAGCTTAGCGAAATGGATGGTGTTCCTTGTCACAAGTTCTCTTTTCCACAATGCAATTTTCTTTATGCACACACATATACCTTTGCTATGAAATCAGAAATAAGTGGTATCTTACCCTTGCAATGTCTTACCGACGGAATCTGCAGTCAGGCCTGCAATTCATTCCAGATCTAATTTTCGTTCTTCCTTCAGAAATTCTACAATAGTGGATCTTAAATTGAAAACTCATTCCAGGGATGACCTTTGACTTGAACGAAAAAATTCTGCAGTGATACGTAATGTCTCCATACTCTTTGTTCAATTCCATCAAAAACTGTTGCAACTGAAGATGTAATTGTGCGTGTGACTTCAGGAAATGGGTTATTCACATCACCAATCCAATCTCATTTCCCATGCCTGTATATTTAGTACCAAGTTCTCTTTGATTTACAGAACTTTGAGTCCCATACAAATAGTCTGTTGAACATTGTAATTTTTAACTCTTACATTGTCAACTAAATCTTCACCGTGTTGTAATGTCACTTCATAACAAATATGTAGTATCCACCGATTATGCGACTAGACTACATAACATATACTGAGATTTCTCGCTAAGAGGAAATGTCATGCTATATAAAGAAGAACCAAGCAATGCCAAGATGTATCGAGCAGTGCCAAGACAGGCCGGACCTCGGCTCATATGCATACAGCACATTATACGCACATGAAGGTTTGTGCACCATAGCTGACTCTGTTTCAACCCTTCTCCATCGATTTCTTTGTTTCTTCCCTTTCTTTAAGTTGACAACTACCATTTATTTTGTTTATAACTCTAGTTAATTTTCCATAATCCAAGTTCTACCACTTATTCATGAACTTCCAAAAGCAATATTCGTCTCAACAGCTAAAGGATCAGTCAGTTATGTTCTTTCTAGGAATTCAGTTTCATAACTTAGATGAGTAACAATTATCATTCCTACAGTACTACTTGTCCCCATTCAAGTTCCTGGAGGTACCTCTCTCCTAGTTGATCACACAGTTTTAATTCATCAGTTAGTTTTAAAAGAACACACACTATAATGCATAGAAAGAATTTCACTCTAGAAACATTCCTCTGTTTGAGGCTAAGGTTTTCTTAACAATATCCACTCTCACTCCCCTAATAATTTTCACCCAGTGAGGTATGAGTCATGTAAGTGAATATTATATTTTAACAGTGCATATTTCGCTGCAAAGTGAAACTGTCAATTCACATCATTACCAAAATATGTACATCATTATACACAAACAAAAGATAAAATATCAAGCTTAAAATTGTCATATTCTTGAAACTAACAGATTTATACATATAAGATAAGTAACAATACATACCACTTAGTAATACACTATTCAATTTTAAATAGGAAGTTATGAATATCAACTAAAAATGCAAGCGGTTACGATTATTTATACTTTCAAATGATGATGATAACCACAACACATCAGAGAGTATAATTCAAGGTAATCACACCAAGACAAATTTAAACATTCATTATAAGTCATGATGGGTAATTAATATAAAACAGCAAATATATTGGTGGGGGAGGGAAAAATGAAGTACATGTGAAAAGTCAATGTCGATTTTGATCCAATGATGGAATATCCCACCTGGGGGATAGTAGATGTCCTGATAATGGTTTCAATGTTGTCCACCAAGAGAGAGCATAGTGGCACAGCTAACAGAGCATCCACCGTGTCTACCATTCATAAGGAATGCTCACAGCCAGAAGAATCAGTGAGGAGAATATGTGTGAAGCAAGCAAGCAACCCTGCCAAGGAGATGAACTCGTGGTTCCTACAGCCAACTGAACAAGTTTGAAAGGGGTCAAATAATGGCCTTTCGAGTGGTGGGATGGTCAATTCACAGAATTGCCACACATGTTGGATGTGCTGCGTCAGTAGTGCAACAATGCTGCTATCAGTGGTCATGTCAACATTTTCACACCCATACATTATGTTCTAGACATTCACGCACCACAAACGCCTGCTAGGAGTGCGATACAGTAAGGGCAGCAGTGGCAGAACGTACAGCAACCACAGTACAGAGAAGAGGGTTTGTTAGCATAGATGTGTCAATGCGAACTGTTGCGAACCGGTTATTACCAGTGGGACTATGCGCACACACACCTCTAGCCTGTCTTCCACTCAGGCCACAGCATTGACTTGCATGGCTCCACTGGTGCTGTCAGAAGATCACCTGTAAGATGGAATAACACACTATGTTCTTCAGCAATGAAAGCAGATTCTGCCTGCATGCAAGTGATAGTTTTTTGCACATACAATGTGGACCTGGAGAGTGCTGTCTCATAGAGTGCATTCGTCCAAGACACACTGGACCCATCGCAGGCATTATGGACGGGGTGCGATAAGCTACAACTCTTGCTCACCTTTGGTGGTTCTGAAGGGGACACTAACCAGTGGTCAGTATGTGCAAAAGATTTTTACACCCATTCTTTTGACATTCTTGCAACAGGAGGATGATGTCTTGTTCCAACGGATAATGTTCACTCACACACTACCCGTGAAACACAATGTGTTCTGCATGACACACAGCAACTTCAATGGCCAGCACAATCCCCAGATTTGTGCTCCAATCGAGCACACGTGGGATTTGATGGGATGAGAAGTGACGCATGTGACTTGTCAACCAACAACACTTACAGAGCTACGTGAACAGGTCGAGCAGGCATGGCGTAACATATCCCACGACAGTATTAGCCATCAGTACGATCGACTGGATGCCAGTGTCAGTGCCTGTACTGCAACCCATTGAGGCTACACCACATACTGGGTGTTTCAGCATAGGTCAATACCTGGTACCTAAGACCGCCTTTCATGTACTCCATACGCACTGCTGCAACAATAAATCTTGAGAGAATTGGAAACTTCTAAAAGGGTGCACCCATTTTTTTCCAGCAGTGTATACACTGGAAAATTAGCTGTAGTTCAAAAAGGAAAGAGTGCTAGCTGAACAATGTACAGAAAAAAAAGAAGATGGATGAGGGCAACACTACACTCGCAGTATTATATGCAATGAATCTGATACAGAGGACTGTTTGATATGAGTTGTCGACTTTGACCAGTAACATAGTAAACACGTGACAAGTGCTGTAAACAATATGGTGACTATATGTTACGGGCATTTTTTTTTTAAATTGGGCAAGAGTACAGATTAATTTGTCGCCACAACCAGGTTTTTATTTCTATCACATTCATTGCCTTCACCAACCCACAAATAAACTGTTGCCTAACTTAGATCTCTGACCAAGCTACATATCAGTTGTGTCATCATAATCATTTTTTTTTAATTCGTTGGCATCACCAACTACTAACAAAAGTATGAACATATGCAGCGGAATGACACAACAGCAGCCATTAACATTACGTCACTAAAGCCGTTGACTCGTATTGAACATCTCTCTTGACCCCAATGAATCAAGTTTATACCCTCTGTAAGTTCCAAAAATAATAAAGTTGTTCCCATGTACATACATACAGCAGAGTTGGTACAATACTCACTTTGTTATGTGCAGTACTGTGATCATTATGTACTTCTCCGCAGCCGATCTGTAAGCAGCCTCGGTGTACACAAAGCCATAGGTTTGGTCCACGAGACTCACAAAGTGAACATTTGCTAATCTGTGAACAATCAAGAGTGAACACTAAATTATTTAAAGAAATTTTAAATAAAACAACCAGAATACTGTGACCACTCCTTGTTTCAACAGAATGTTTACTATCAGTCACAATCATATGTGCAGGATCTCAGCATAAAAGTGCGAGTACTCATTGCAGTATTTAATTTCTGTGTAGGAATCATCAGGGAGGGCAGTATAGAGATATGACAGTAACTAACAAGGATGGAATGGAGATCAGGAGGGCAATGAAAGATGGCCCTGTTACCTCACAAACTGCTATTTCCACACAGTTTCTGGGTTGTATTTTCTACAATTCTGTCAATACAGAAAATTCTACTTTGACTCATTAGCATCACTCTCTGCCTGAAAACCTGAAAATCATACCCACCAATTACAACACTAACATGAGTTCTTTTTTATTTCTGTATCACTGCTTTGGTCCTAGATGAATAAACACTAAGACTATTTATTCTGTTGTTAACTTCTCATTATTTAGTTGTTCTTTTTTCTTCCTGTCTTTGGCTGGTTTTTCCTAACCTTTACTATGATGACACAGTGATCTCCACAACATTATTCCCCCCCCCCCCCTTTTTTTCATGAGTCCTCTAAAAATTTTCTAAAGGGAAACATGATCCATAGTAGGCTGTAAAGTTCTTTATTAATTGTGTGATCACCAAAATCAGCTGACAGCACAATTAATAAAGAATATTACAGACTACTAAGTAGCATGCTTTTCTTTACAAAATTACTCCCTTTGTTTGTTGAAAAGCACCCAGAGTCTTAATACTTTAAAACAGATTTTTTTAAATTCAATCTCTCTCTTTCAACGAGAAAGTTACAATGTGAAATTTATTTGCATTACTACCAGAGGCAGATCATAAAGTATTAATTAGCTCATAGTTGACCAAAGTTCAGAATTCATGAAGAATCTCCACTAATAGTTTGACTGAAATCAACTGAAACGCAATTAGTAGCATTATATTAAGCAATAAGACGCTTTTAAATACAAAATTCTTTCATGTACCAGTAACAGACTTACTTATAATTTGCATTTTCCCCTAAAACAAAATTTTCCATTCACACACTCCATTTGGTTTAATGAGATTTCAGCATACATCACAAAATCCAGTTAATCAGATATGAATACTGCTGAAGGGTGCAGATACTGGCCATTGTTTAAAAACAATTAAAACAGTGGTGCAAATAATAAAAATGAAGTGTAAATTGTTATAAATAGAGTTAAATGAAAAAGTTAAACCTATAGTCTCATAATAAAGAAGAATGGTCAATATTTTCATTGAAATAAAATGATCTGCTTCTGCATCTTATTACTGCCTTACTTCTGTCCAACGTAACATGTTACAATAATGTACTGATGATATCATCCGCACAGTCACATCAAAGAGCCTAGAGTAATTACTGATACACATAAATAAACCTTGTTAAAGAAGCAAAGTTACGCTACCAGGAAATATACAATTATAAGGTGTGGGGATGGGGTGGGAGCAACGTGTAGAATTTAAGTAGTCTCATTATGCATGAGCTACAAATGCCATTTGTAAGCAACAGAATAACATTAATTCACCAAACATTGTGAAAATTTTGGCATTTCAAATATTTTCTTTCATAAAATAGATATTCAAAAATCATGACAGCAAAGTGATTACTGGTACTTTCATTAAGCAAAGTAAAACTTTCATACCAACAGCAAAAAATATATTTATCAGAAATTCAGGAGGACAAACACAATTTCCTTAGTTTAAGGCAGTCACTGTTTATAATACAAATAAATAAATAAATAAATGAAAAGATACACTGTGGTCCCTTATGGGCTTCTTACCTCCTTCGCTTTCTCAATATCAGCGTGAGTAACATCGACGCTGGCCAAGTGAGGGCACTTCAGTGGTCGTCCAGACATTGCACTGTAAAAATAAGAACTTCTTTATTTAAAACTGAAATTTCATTCTAGAAATCTGACACCTCAAAAACCAACTATGTATAAAACATTCTTTCTTTCTTTTTACCACATCAAATCTGCATAAAATTTTGAGTTTTGGACAAAATCTCAAATTGTATTTGTCAGAAACAACTGACTGCTATAGCTGCTGTTGTATTGATCATGTATAGCCTACAAACAGCTTGTGACAGGTCACCATACATCATCCACAACTGAGAATACTGTGGCTGCAGCTTCTCATGCTGACAAACCTTGCACACAATTTTGCCCCATAGAGGAAAGTGAAATGAGCTGAAGTTTCTCTCCACAACATCTTTGGTTTACTTTCCACACCAAGACAATGGGAGATTGCAAGTCCTGATTTTATACATACACACTCTAAAACATTTTGGGCAAATGCCAGAATAGTTCCTTCAACACAGACACAGTTGACTACGTCTTATTCTTGTTAAACACATATGTATACATTATGTAAATTGAAGGTGGAGGAGGGGAAAGGAACTATTGAGGTTAGCTGACATTGGGACTTTATGCAGAATCAGAGGTGATGAGTGCAAAAGTGTGCTGGACCAGGATTCGAACCCCGGATCCCCTGCTTACTAGGCAGTTGCGTTAACCACTGCACCATTCAGACAGAGTGTTTATCCCAAATGCACGAACTATCTCGGCACCTCTCTAGGCTGACCCACATCCCCACCCAGTGACATGTATCCAAATGTCTGAAAGAACAGACACCACAAATTCATATAACTGATTTGCCTCGATGGGCAATGAATCCACCTACCTCAGTGTGGACGCACAAGTACATTGAACCTCCTGTGAGAATCTCGAAGAAGTGAGCATAATGAACACGGGCGTTGACTGCAATAGGTGGTGCTGGTGGGAATGTGGGTCAGCCGAGAGGCATGTCGAGATAGTCTGTGCAATCACGTCAAACACTGTGCCTGGGTGGTGCACTGCGTAATGCAACTGCCTAGTAAGCAGGAGATCCCAGGTTTGAGTCCCGACCCTGCACAAATTTTCCCTCATCACCACTGATTCCACATAAAGTCCCAATGCAGCCGACATCAACAGTTCCTTCTCTTTTATTTCTCCTCCCCTCCACTTTCAATTTACATAAAGTGTGTCTCAACTATAGTATATGTATATATTTATATCCCTGACATGGTTTTCCCTCGCATAAAGCAGACAAATCTAATATCAAACTTCCTGGAATATTAAAACTGTGTGCTGGACCTAAACTCGAACTCAGGGCCTTTGCAAGTGCTCTACCATCTGAGCTACCCAAGCATGACTCAAGACCCGTCCTCACAGCTTTACTTCTGCCAGTACCTCGTCTCCTACCTTCCAAACTTCACAGGAGCTCTCCTGCATGGTAGAGCACTTGACCATAACAGGCAGAGGTCCCAAGTTCGAGTCTCAGTCCAGCACACAGTTTTAATCTGCCAGGAAGTTTCCTATCAGCTGCAGAATAAAAATTTCATTCTGGAAAATCTAATACCATTTAAAAACGATTTGTTGTTTGTTGTTGTGGTCTTCAGTCCTGAGACTGGTTTGATGCAGCTCTCCATGCTACTCTATCCTGTGCAAGCTTCTTCATCTCCCAGTAGCTACTGCAACGTACATCCTTCTGAATATGCTTAGTGTATTCATCTCTAGGTCTCCCTCTATGATTTTTACCCTCCACGCTGCCCTCCAATACTAAATTGGTGATCCCTTGATGCCTCAGAACATGTCCTACCAGCCGATTCCTTCTTCTGGTCAAGTTGTGCCACAAAATTCTCTTCTCCCCAATCCTATTCAATACTTCCTGATTAGTTATGTGATCTACCCATCTAATCTTCAGCATTCTTCTGTAGCACCACATTTTGAAAGCTTCTATTCTCTTCTTGTCCAAACTATTTATCGTCCTTGTTTCACTTACATACATGGCTACACTCCATACAAATACTTTCAGAAACGACTTCCTGACACTTAAATCTATACTCGATGTTAACAAATTTCTCTTCTTCAGAAACGCTTTCCTTGCCATTGCCAGTCTACATTTTATATCTTCTCTACTTCAACCATCATCAGTTATTTTGCTCCCCAAATAGCAAAACTCCTTTACTACTTTAAGTGTCTCATTTCCTAATCTAATTCCCTCAGCATCACCCGACTTAAATTGACTACATTCCATTATCCTCGTTTTGCTTTTGTTGATGTTCATCTTATATCCTCCTTTCAAGACACTGTCCATTCCATTCAACTGCTCTTCCAAGTCCTTTGCTGTCTCTGACAGAATTACAATGTCATCGACGAACCTCAAAGTTTTTATTTCTTCTCCATGGATTTTAATACCTACTCCGAATTTTTCTTTTGTTTCCTTTACTGCTTGCTCAATATACAGATTGAATAACATCGGGGAGAGGCTACAACCCTGTCTTACACCCTTCCCAACCACTGCTTCCCTTTCATGTCCCTCGACTCATATAACTGCCATCTGGTTTCTGTACAAATTGTAAATAGCCTTTTGCTCCCTGTATTTTACCCCCGCCACCTTTATAATTTGAAAGAGAGTATTCCAGTCAACATTGTCCAAAGCTTTCTCTAAGTCTACAAATGCTAGAAATGTAGGTTTGCCTTTCCTTAATCTTTCTTATAAGATAAGTCGTAAGGTCAGTATTCCCCTCACGTGTTCCAGTATTTCTACGGAATCCAAACTGATCTTCCCCGAGATCGGCTTCTACTAGTTTTTCCATTCGTCTGTAAAGAATTCGTATTAGTATTTTGCAGCTGTGGCTTTTTAAACTGATTGTTCGGTAATTTTCACATCTGTCAACACCTGCTTTCTTTGGGATTGGAATTATTATATTCTTCTTGAAGTCTGAGGGTATTTCACCTGTTTCATACATCTTGCTCACCAGATGGTAGAGTTTTGTCAGGACTTGCTCTCCCAAGGCCGTCAGTAGTTCGAATGGAATGTTGTCTACTCCGGGGGCCTTGTTTCGACTCAGGTCTTTCAGTGCTCTGTCAAATTCTTCACGCATTATCATATCTCCCATTTCATCTTCATCTACATCCTCTTCCATTTCCATAATATTGTCCTCAAGTACATCGCCCTTGTATAGACCCTCTATATACTCCTTCCACCTTTCTGCTTTCCCTTCTTTGCTTAGAACTGGGTTTCCATCTGAGCTCTTGATGTTCATACAAGTGGTTCTCTTATCTCCAAAGGTCTCTTTAATTTTCCTGTAGGCAGTATCTATCTTACCCCTAGTGAGATAAGCCTCTACATCCTTACATTTGTCCTCTAGCCATGCCTGCTTAGCCATTTTGCACTTCCTGTCGATCTCATTTCTGAGACGTTTGTATTCCTTTTTGCCTACTTCATTTACTGCATTTTTATATTTTCTCCTTTCATCAATTAAATTCAATATTTCTTCTGTTACCCAAGGATTTCTACTAGCCTTCGACTTTTTACCTACTTGATCCTCTGCTGCCTTCACTACTTCATCCCTCAAAGCTACCCATTCTTCTTCTACTGTATTTCTTTCCCCCATTCCTGTCAACTGTTCCCTTATGCTCTCCCTGAAACTCTGTACAACCTCTGGTTCTTTCAGTTTGTCCAGGTCCCATCTCCTTTTTTCAGTTTCAACCTACAGTTCATAACCAATAGATTGTGGTCAGAGTCCACATCTGCCCCTGGAATTGTCTTACAATTTAAAACCTGGTTCCTAAATCTCTGTCTTACCATTATATAACCTATCTGATACCTTTTAGTATCTCCAGGGTTCTTCCATGTATACAACCTTCTTTCATGATTCTTAAACCAAGTGTTAGCTATGATTAAGTTGTGCTCTGTGCAAAATTCTACCAGGCGGCTTCCTCTTTCATTTCTTAGCCCCAATCCATATTCACCTACTACGTTTCCTTCTCCCCCTTTTCCTACACTCGAATTCCAGTCACCCATAACTATTAAATTTTCGTCTCCCTTCACTATCTGAATAATTTTTTTTTTTATCTCATCATACATTTCATCAATTTCTTCGTCATCTGGAGAGCTAGTTGGCATATAAACTTGTACTATTGTAGTACGCGTGGACTTCGTGTCTATCTCGGCCACAATAATGCGTTCACTATGCTGTTTGTAGTAGCTTACCCGCATTCCTATTTTCCTATTCATTATTAAACCTATTCCTGCATTACCCCTATTTGATTTGGTATTTATAACCCTGTATTCACCTGAACAAAAGTCTTGTCCCTCCTGCCACCGAACTTCACTAATTCCCACTATATCTAACTTCAACCTATCCATTTCCCTTTTTAAATTTTCTAACCTACCTGCCCGATTAAGGGATCTGACATTCCACGCTCCGATCCGTAGAAAGCCAGTTTTCTTTCTCCTGAGAACGACATCCTGTTGAGTAGTCCCCGCCCAGAGATCCGAATGGGGGACTATTTTACCTCCGGAATATTTTACCCAAGAGGACGCCATCATCACTTAATCATACAGTAAAGCTGTATGCCCTCAGGGAAAATTACGGCTGTAGTTTCCCCTTGCTTTCAGCCGTTCGCAGTACCAGCACAGCAAGGTCGTTTTGGTTATTGTTACAAGGCCAGATCAGTCAATCATCCACACTGTTGCCCTTGCAACCACAGAAAAGGCTGCTGCCCCTTTTCAGGAACCACACGTTTGTCTGGCCCCTCAGCAGATACCCCTCTGTTGTGGTTGTACCTACGGTACGGCTATCTGTATCGCTGAGGCACGCAAGCCTCCCCACCAACGACAAGGTCCATGGTTCATTGGGGGAGGGGGGGAATTTTGTGTGTCTATCAACCTGCCATCATATATATATTGATTTTGTGAGGCACCAACACAATCTCTCACACAGCAAGACCAGACTTTTCAAACCGGGAACCATCCACATAGAATACCACAAATCGTCCAGTGACAACGCCACATATACTGGTCTCTGGTTCAAGACCTAGCAGCTATGGTCAATCTTACACATTCTCCACAAACTCAACATTTTGATGTAGGAATTTAACCATGCTCACATTGTCATTCCCCACTGTGAAATGCAGGGATGTGAACTTTGTTGTCACATCCGTATCAACAGCAGAAGTATAAAACTAAATCTCCAACCATAAACAAAAACCTGCACCTGTGATTCCAAAGCCAAAAATCTATTGCACATAACTGCAAACACCACAATAATTCACTAACAAGTTGAAATAAACTCTTCCTAATGTATTCTCATAAACAGCACTCAAGGAGTCCAATAGCACTAACACCATTCTCAAAAAATTTAGTAACAAATATCCCACACTAATGCGCACCATTACACATACACTAACATGCTCTCTGCAAACACAATATTTTACAAATGTAATATAGGGTCGACAGAAGCGACCGATACCACGCGTTGGCTTTGACCCGTGACGTACACAGCGACATCACAATTAAAGCAGACGAACGGTACTGAACACCCACTAGTTCTGCTAAAAAGAGAACTGAGGCCTGTATCACAGGCCCATGATACAGAAAGATGTAATATGCTTTCCAATCTTCAATCTAATCTAAACCAGCAAGGGATTAATGAGCAGCATTTCAAGCAGTGAATATAACAGGCGAGGAATCTGCACAACACAGTGACGACATTTGTGTTTCTTATTTTACTGCAGCATTGGCTGATCAGAGAGAAAAAGGAAAAAAAACTAGTGTATTAGTTTATATTAAGAGTCATCAGAGCCAATAGACTACACGTGGGACAGAAACTCTTCACCATGGCAAAGAGAACCTATACATTTACGAGGAAGCAACGGAAATTAGGAAAGAAGCATATTTCAGTAACAACTCGGGTGAAAGTACAACCTAATATGTGCCAATAAAGAAAGAGAGACTATTATGATTTTAATGCCTAATGTGTACTAATCCCTTCCAATAGTATAGCTTCTCACGCAAAATATATTGTGACAAAATTAGATGTTTTATCTATTTACTACGTAAGAGGTACACACATTGATTTGTACACCTCAAAAAGGGTGGGTGGAGGAGCGGAAAGGAATTAAAATTTCTTTCTGAATACCATAAAACATTGAAATTCACCATAGGCTAGCCTACATGTCACTCAATCATGATCACAATAAAACTAAAAACATACTTCCCGTATTGGTATATGCATATGTGTGTGTGTTTTGATCAATGCGGTTGTGTGAGTTACCAATTAGTCTCGCACCAAGAATAATAAATCAGTGTCTGCTAAGGTCCATAAACCAGAGAGAGAGACTAATATTTCAGTACAAACAAGTACACTACTGCGCAATGTTATGACCAATAACAACACCAAAAATATGGTAAACGATGAAAATTATAATTCATCTGCGCTTTCAAACAAACTAGGTAGGAGCTATGAGCCTGAAATCACGAATCAACCTACCAGGGATCCACTGAAACTGTATCGTTAATGGGAAGCTAAATTCTCCCTAGCCTTGTCAAGCTACTACTCACCTGTTCACATATTTCATATGTTTAACTAACGCTAACCTATTTAATGGCAAGACAACTTATAGAGTCCGTTGTTGTTTTTATTTTTTTGAGCAATCGTCACAAGAAGCAAAGAAAAAGGATTAACTGTTTCTGTATGTGACAATTATATACTGGTTACGAAGCTCTCATAATATTTAAGCCTAATAAACAAATTTATGTTCTGTATCATCGCAATAACGGCTACGAAATTTATTCGAAAAACTGTTAAGTCATTGCCGTGTATACCTTCAGTTTTTCGTAGCTCGCCTAGACACAATTTTTAAACGATTAAAGATGGTATTCGGTTGGTGCTACAGCAGCAATATACCACATCACTGCAATACACATCTCACTTTTAGATCAGTCAATAGTTTTTCCTCTTCGCTGTCATCATCTCATTACTGTTACGAAGCACGCACGATTTTACAACAAGCTATGTGAGACCGTAAGTCAATGCCCATCGACGAATAACGTTTGACACATTCACCACACACAACAATTAATTTCAATACTGTATCTGTGTATCATCACAAAACCACAGGCAACAAATATGACAAAGATTACAAGCCGAAGATAAAATAAATGTCAGTGCAACAAGGAATAATTCATATCTTTAATTGAGACTTATTCTAAACTCATCGAACATCATCCGAAAAGCTGCAAGAGAACATATTTTCTTATTTTAAACTACCTCGAACATTTTCTAAGTAAGCTATCCCTACCCATGAAGATGCTACTATGACACCCATACTAAATCTAAATCTTTATTAGCTTTTCAGCGTTTTTGATACAATGGCTTCCCAAAGTATAGAGTGAAGTCAAGTTTTGACATTTGAATTAATTAACGTTAGTGTTAATTTGGCAGATGGAATGTCTCTAAAAACGATTATCATGATCATTGTGATGAAACCAATTGTATCATTTAACCCTACTGAATTTGAACCACATTATTCCAAATTGTCATAAAATTCTGGATTTAGAAATAACATAAATGATGAAAATGATAGTTTAATTGATTTCACTGGTGATACTGTAACAGGTATTTTAGAAACGAATTAATAAATTTTAATTTTTGTAAGTGAACAAGACTGAGAGCTTTCAGATATATTCTTTTCCTGTGATGAGAAAGCCGGCCGCAGTGGCCGTGCGGTTCTAGGCGCTGCAGTCACACCGTGAGACCGCTACGGTCGCAGGTTCGAATCCTGCCTCGGGCATGGATGTGTGTGATGTCCTTAGGTTAGTTAGGTTTAACTAGTTCTAAGTTCTAGGGGACTAATGGCCTCAGCAGTTGAGTCCCATAGTGCTCAGAGCCATTTATTTGTGATGAGAAACGTAAAAATAATTTTAATATTCCCAATAAACATGTAGAAATTAACATTGATACTGATGATGGCTGACTACTTGCAAATAATAATCAAGTGTGCATTAATTTTAATATTATTACAACTACTGGAACATATGATAGGCCACCTAATAAAAAATTAATTGATAACAGTGGGGGAAAACTATTTTATTTTGTAATCATACATAAAGGAAATCATATTTTATACAGAAGAGGACATCCTATTATTTGATCGCAAGTTTAATTACATTTAACTTCGTCCCTTGCTGATACAACTTCATGGACACTTAATAATGGTAAAATGAGGAGTAAAACAATGGAAGTACTATACTCACTTGAGATTTTGGTGTATTACACAGAAATAATGTGGAAAGGACATTTAACTGTAATTCTTACTTGGAGTTCGAGTTCAAATTACGTTTGTTTCGATGGGCCGATTATAAAGATTCTGGAGCCGGAATAAAGGGTACTTTACTAAAAGAAGGTAAAATTGTAGTTGATAATATAAAAATTCGAATGACAGTTGTT
This sequence comes from Schistocerca americana, assembly GCF_021461395.2. Lineage (NCBI taxonomy): Eukaryota > Metazoa > Arthropoda > Insecta > Orthoptera > Acrididae > Schistocerca > Schistocerca americana. The sequence goes on from NC_060124.1 coordinate 151,794,253, forward strand.
AAATGTGAAACAAACTAATGATTTGAACAACGAGAAATTTGTTACAGACTAACGAGGTAGCAGGAATAACTGGAAAGAAATTTTTCTAAATAGATATTATAAATTCTCCCGCATGAACCATAGATCTTACCATTGGTGGGAAGGCTTGTGTGCCTCACCGATACAGATAGCCATACCATAGCTGCAACCACAACGGAGGGGTATCTGTTGAGAGGCCAGACAAACGTGTGGTTCCTGAAGAGAGGCAGCAGCCTTTCAGTAGTTGCAGGGGTAACATTCTGGATGATTGACTGATCTGGCCGTGTAACAATAACCAAAACGGCCTTGCTGTGCTGGTACTGCGAACGGCTGAAAGCAAGGGGAAACTACAGCCATAACTTTTCCCGAGGGCATACAGCTTTACTGTATGGTTCCCACTATATCTAACTTTAACCTATCCATTTCCCTTTGTAAATTTTCTAACCTACCTGCCCGATTAAGGGATCTGACATTCCACACTCCGATCCGTAGAACGCCAGTTTTCTTTCTCCAGATAATGACATCCTCTTGAGTAGACCCCACCCGGAGTACCGAATGGGGGACTATTTTACCTCCGGAATATTTTACCCAAGAGGACGCCATCATCATTTAACCATACAGTAAAGCTGCATGCCCTCAGGAAAAATTATGGCTGTAGTTTCCCCATGCTTTCAGCCGTTTGCAGTACCAGCATAGCAAGGCCATTTTGCTTGTTGTTACAGGGCCAGATCAGTCAATCATCCATACTGTTGCCCCTGCAACTACTGAAAAGGCTGCTGCCCCTCTTCAGGAACCACACAGTTGTCTGGTCTCTCGACAGATACCCCTCCATTGTGGTTGCACCTACGGTATGGCTATCTGTATTGCTGAGGCACACAAGCCTCCCCACCAACGGCAAGGTCCATAGTTCATGGGGGGGTGTGGGGAGGTGGTTAACAAGGTGGGGAAAGGGAAGGTGGTTAACAACTTGTAAGAAAAGAGTGACATATTCAATCCACTTGGTACGTTTATGAGGTATATAGGTTCTCATAAACCTGTTGAATTCCTGAAACACCATTTTTATGGTGGATGGAATTTGGATACTAAAATGTGTTGGATTGGGTTGGAATCTACAACGCTTTCCATTTAAATTTACAAAATATGAGGCATTATCTGTTAACATGACTTCTGGTTTTCCTACTCTAGCAAAATAATCCTCTTTGATTAATCTTATAATTGAACTAGCCGTAATGTTCTGTACAGCATAAATTTTTCTATATTTTGTGAATATATCATACAGACGTTCTATATACTTTACTCCTCCCTTACCTCTGGGATAGGGTCCAGCCACATCCAATGATGTCTTTTCTATAGGTTTTTTAGTAGCAATGGGATGTAGTTCAATCCGTGTGGAGATGTTTGAATGTTTTGCTTTCTGGCAGACAATACGCTTTCTTACCACCCGTAGTAATCTTCATCTAAGGTTGGGCAGATAACAATGTTTACCTGTTTTGTTAGTGCATTTTGCAGTGCCATAATGATCCCAAGAATTGTGTGTGTATAAGATAAAATCATCTACATAGTCCTCTGACAAACACATGTGCCATTGTTCTTGTTTGGGACGGATCCTATGGAACAGAACACCTTAATGAATGGTGAAAAACCTTTTTAATCTTCACCACCATTTTGCATAAGTTTCACTCTTATCTTAACCAGTCTGACTCCAGCGTGTGTCTTCCAGCTGTAATTGCTCCATGTGTATACACATGTGGACATACTATGGTTGGAGTGTTTCGTCTTCTGTCAACATAGCTCTTATTTCACCATCCTGCTCTAAAAGATCGTTAAATTCCTTGAAGCCTTGAAGTAATCGAATGCTTAAAGATACATACACCACCTGGCTAGCTGTCGGTATAGCAATTTACAAGTTAACAAAAACGATAGGGACTGATGGTCACAGTGTATTTTTGTGTGTACCCCAAAGAAATATTCAAACTTTTTAAAGGACTAAATTACAGACCAATCCTCCAACTCCATAACTGAATATGAAAGTCCAGTTTCAGGTAAATGGAAATGTCGTGTGGCTACGGCCTCCCGTCGGGTAGACCGTTCGCCTGGTGCAGGTCTTTCGATTTGACGCCACTTCGGCGACCTGCGTGTCAATGGGGATGAAATGATGATGATTAGGACAACACACCACCCAGTCCCTGAGCGGAGAAAATTTCCGACCCAGCCGGGAATTGAACCCGGGCCCTTAGGATTGACAGTCTAAGATGTGGCTGGTGAAGCTAATTACTTTAGTGATGAGTTTTGCCTCTTCTTCTACCATTTGAAAAAGGCATGCACCCAGAGCTTGAGAAGACACCTTGGTACTTAAACAAAAATCCTTCTTCATATATGGTTGAGATAAGATATTAGCATTTAATAAGGCATGCTTGATGTTCTCTAAATGGGTTTCACATTGGTTGTCCCATAACCAAGGTATGTGTTTCTGGAGAAGATTGAGTAAAGCATCACTGTTCATAAGTTGATTAGGGGTGAATTTCCTGAAAAATGATACTAGGCCTAAAGATGCCTTTAAATGCCTCTTGTTTTGAGAAACAGGACAGTTCTTAATGACATCATGTTTTTTAAGATCTGGCAGTATGCCTTCTGTAGCGTTAACGTGTTCTAAAAACTTAACTTTTCCTTGTACGAAATTAGATTTCTTGAGATCTGCTGTTACTTCATGTTCAGAAAAGCAGGTCAATACTTCTTCAATTAATCTTAAGTGTTCTACCCAAGTGAGCATGGTGATTAAAAGGTCGTCCATGTATACTGTTAGCTTACTCAAAAGTTTGGGCACTAGCACTTTGCCCAGAGCATAGATAAATACACCTGCACTTACGTTCAATCCAAACGGTAATACCTGAAATTCGAAGCACCTGCCCCTACATCCGAAGGTGGTATACTTCTGACTTTCTTCATGTAGTTTTATTTGCCAATATGAAGGCCAGAGATCGATTATAGTAAGAAATTTCATGGAATTTCATAAGCTGTTCTTCTAAATTACATGGACATGTTTGGACTGGTACAATAATCTTGGTTCTGAGCACTATGGGACTTAACATCTATGGTCATCAGTCTACAATAATCTTATTAATGTTATGTGCACCGAGGACTAAGCACACTTTGCCATTTGGCTTACTCATCGCCAAAACAGGACTACAATAAGGGAAAAAATGATGGTTGTATTATGCCCCACTCAAGATCCTGTTAATCGCTTTTCTTATTACTTCCCTTTATGTCCATGGTACAGGGCATGATATAGAACAAGAAGTTTCGTGAAGATATCCTTCCATTTTGTACACAGAATTCTTATTGATACCTGGTCTTTTTTCAAATATATGTTCACTATGTGCTCAAAAGTATCTGAACACCTAGCTGAAAATGACTTACAAGTTCGTGGCGCCCTCCATCGGTAATGCTGGAATTCAGTATGGTGTTGTGCCACCCTTAGCCTTGATGACAGCTTCCACTCTCACAGGCGTACATTCAGTTCGGGTGCTGGAAGGTTTCTTGGGAAATGGCAGCCTATTCATCAAGGAGTGCTGCACTGAGGAGAGATATCGGCGTTGGTCGATGAGGCCTTGCATGAGGACGGCGTTCCAAAACACCCCAAATGTGTTCTTTAGGATTCAGGACAGGACTCTTTGCAGACCAGTTCATTGCAGAGAAGTTATTGTCGTGTAACCACTCCGCCTCAAGCCGTGCGTTCTGAACAGGTGCTTGATCGTGTTGAAAGATGCAATCGCCATCCCCAAATTGCTCTCCAACAGTGAGAAGCAAGAAGGTGCTTAAAATATCAGTGTAGGCCTGTGCTGTGATAGTGCCATGCAAAACAACAAGGCGTGCAAGCCCCCTCCATGAAAAACAGCACCACACCATAACACCACCGCCTCTGAATTTTACTGTTGGCACTACACACGTTGGCAGATGACGTTCACTGGGCATTCGCCATACCTAAACCCGCCATAGGATCGCCACATTGTGTACCGTGATTCGTCAGTCCACACAACATTTTTCCACTGTTCAATCGTCCAATGTTTATGCTCCTTACACCAAGCGTAGTTTCGTTCGGCATTTACTGGCGTGATGTGTGGCTTATGAGCAGCCGCTTCACCATGAAATCCAAGTTTCCTCACCTCCCGTCTTACTGTCATAATACTTACAGTGGATCCTGATGCAGTTTGGAATTCCTGTGTGATGGTCTGGATAGATGTAAGCATATTACACATTAAGGCCCTCTTCAACTGTCAGCAGTGTCTGTCAGTCAACAGACGCGGTCAGCTTGTACACTTTTGTGCTGTACGTGTCCCTTCAAGTTTACACTTCACTATCACATCAGAAACAGTGAACCTTGGGATATTTAGGTATGTGGAACTCTTGCGTACAGGTGTATGTCCTGATACCCAATCACGTGACCACGTTCGAAGTCCGTGAGTTCTGCAGAGTGCTCCATTCTGCTCTAGTCTCTAATGACTACTGAGGTCGCTGATGTGAAGTACCTGACAGTAGGTGGCAGCACAATGCACGTAATACGAAAAATTGTATATAAATAAGTATCAGTTCCCTACATCTGCTAGCTGTTCTTGAGACAAGCACTTTGATTCACTTACCTTTGTGTTTATTGTGTCCACGTTTACCTCTTCTGTTGCCAACTGTTCATTATTGTATGCATTGACAAACATAACTATGGGAACTACCAATTGAACCTCAAAGTCGTAAGTTCAGTTTTACGTCTGTCAGTACTTCCCCTGATTTGGTCTATTGCAAATTGGTTATTTACGGTGAAATGACATTAGCCAATGTCTACATCGACCCTAAATGTACCCATACCAATTAAACGATCAACTATTAATTTCGCTAATATCAAAAAATTGCATCGTACAGAAAACTGTCCTAATTGGATGGGAATTAAGGCTTGCATTTTGACTCCTTTCCATTTTTGACCAGTTTCAGTTTATACCTTGCAATTTTGCATGGAAGTGTGTGTATACACCCATGTTTCCTCAGTTCTTGAAAGAATCCCTGTGGCATCAACTTAGTCATAGCACCTGTGTCAAGCACAATGAGTACATCAAGGTCGAATATTTTGCCTTTTATCGTAACCTGTACGTTGCCCATTGTCAAGTTTTGCTGTATACCGTCATTGTTTTGATACAGTTCATCTTTCACATCACTATCTTGATCGTATCTGGTAAAGAAAGTGTTAATCAAGCTCCTGCCCCCACTTTCCTCCCAGGTCACAGAACGGGGGCCTACCATGAACGGTTCAAGTTTTCTGGCATCGCTGTGGCATCGGCCTCTGGGTTAGACGAAACTTCTGCTGTATGGACTGTTGGTGTTTGATTACGCCAATTGGTATCATGTGACGCTCTCGACTGAAATTCTTTTGCCTTTGCATGTTATTTGGTATATGTGCGTTACTTTTCTGGCCGAATTCCGCTGTCACTGAATTTTTCAGCTGTCTGGTATTGTTTGTGTATGCCAAGTGATCGGCTGATTATTTCCAGTAGCTTGTGTTTGTACATATTGTACTGGCCATATTGTACTTGCCTGTTGTAGCTGATTTTGTTAAACTTTTGCCCATTTATTTATTTATTTATTGTATTTTTTTTGCATGGAGACACCAACTGGTGTCTTTTGCAAATGTCATAGCATTTTTTTACAAGTTTAGTACAATATATACATATATATATATATACACAATAATTTATTTTAGTTTAATATTAATATTCACTTAAAGAGTATAAACACTTGTCAATCAAGAAATGTTTCAGTTTCACTTTGAATAAGTTCCCTTTGTGGCACCTTATAGAGCTCAGCAATCTGTTGTACCATATTTGACCACTAATGCATGGCCTACGGTCTGTTGTTTTTAATTTTGTTCTTTGTCTGTAGTAGCAGTCTTTATTTCTCGTATTATAGGCATGCATATCAGAGCACTTTGTTTCTTTGTTTTGATGTGTCACAAAAAATATAATTAATTTGTAAAGATACAGTGAGTAGACTGTGAGGTATTTATGATGAACAAAGATTTCCCTGCATGAATCTCTATACCCGAATCCATGGATAATACTGATTGCTCTTTTCTGTAGGGTTAATATTCTGTTCATATGTATGTCGGCAGCACAACCCCATATCTCTATCCCACAATTGATCTGTGGAAAAATGGTTCCATAATAAATTGTTTTTAATGTCTGATGTGGAACTACTTTTGATAACTGGCTGATTAGATGTAATGAACTGCTGATTTTATTGCATAAAAATTTGATATGGTTTACCCATCTTAGATTTTCATCTAGGTGAATACCTAGAAATCTGCAGCCTTCTGTGTCCACTACTTCGATTCCACCTATGTTACTGATAGAGGTTTGGTGTGAGTTTGTAAGTTTAAATGGCAATAACTGAGATTTACTGATATTAACTTTCAAACCTTGATCTTGGAAATAAGTAGTTATTTGCTGTAGTCCCTCAATGGCTACCAACGTTAACTCATGATTTTATTTACCAAGAAATAACAGTGAGGTATCATCTGCATAGGTTACCAATTGGGAGTTGAAAGGTTGCTCTATATCATTTATGTACACTAGGAGAAGGAAAGGGCGCAAAATTGAGCCCTGGGGTACACCTTGTGTGACTGTCTCATATTTGGACTGGAAATTAATGATCTGATTATTGATTTTGTAAGTCAGCATTGTACACTGCATGCGGTTAAATAAATATGTAGCCAGCAATTGCATGGATGCAGCATTTACATTGTATGACTCAAGTTTACTTAAAAGTAACTCATGTTTTACTGAGTCAACGGCTTTAGTAAGGTCTAGAAATATGCCAGCTGTTTGCATTCCTTGATCAAGGGCACCATACGTTTTGTGAAGAAATTCCGTAATTGCTGTGATAGTACTATGATCTTTTCGGAATCCGTGTTGTGTCTCTGTTAGGAACTTATTTTTCACGAAATAGTCACTAAGTTGTGTCAGCAGCACAACTTCAAATACTTTGCTGAAGACAGGTATTAATGATATGGGCCTGAAATTTGAAGCCTCTTCCTTGGATCCTCTTTTATGCACTGGTTTAACTGTGCTCCATTTCAATACATTTGGAAATGTATGTTCTCTGATACTGCAGTTTACCAGGTGGGTGATTATTTTAACTAATTCCTTATTACATTTTTTAATCACGATACTATTCAAACCATCCCATCCAGATGAGAACTTATTCTTTAGGTTATTTATTATCCTGCCTATTTCTTTTTCACTTACTTGTTTGAATTCAAAAGGTGGCTCTTCAAAGGGGCAGAGCTTTACCTCACTACTCACAAATGTGTTATTAATTGGACTAACAGCTGCAGATATAAAGTATTTATTGAAAACATTGCAGACTTTATTAGGTTGGTTGGTTGGTTGTTTCGGGGAAGGAGACCAGACAGCGAGGTCACCGGTCTTATCGGATTAGGGAAGGACGGGGAAGGAAGTCAGCTGTGCCCTTTGAAAGGAACCATCCCAGCATTTGCCTGGAGCGATTTAGGGAAATCACGGAAAACCTAAATCAGAATGGCCGGACGCGGGATTGAACCGTCGTCCTCCCGAATGCAAATCCAGTGTCTAACTACTGCGCCACCTCGCTCGGTGATACTTTATTAGGATCTTTAATTGTGTTTCCTTCATGTCTTATAATTAAAATTTCAGTTTCTGGCTTCGGTGTGGCTTTGCGAAACTGATTTACAATTCTCCATGAGGTCTTGGCTATATTGTCTGATTGAGCTATTTCACTGCTGTATATCTGTTTTCTTAGATTTGAAAGCTCTATCTTAAAGATTTTCTTGGCTTCGTTGTACTTGGCCTTAAAAACCTGCAGGTTTGTTGACTTGTGTAACACATCCAGGTCCTGGATGTTTTGCCTGAGTTTTATCATATTTGCTGGAAGTATCAGTCTGTTGGTTTTTGCACTTTGGTGATGGGTGAACACTCTTTGTATTTTCTTAACAGGGCAGCATCTGTCAAAATGTCTTAGCATAGTATCATAGAATTTGGCCCATTTGTTTTCAGATCCTTCAGTCTGGTAAACCAGATCACAGTCCTCTAAAGCTAATTTATTTCTTAAGGCAAGGATGTTACCCTCTTTTAGGATTCTTTTATTTTCGATAACTTTTGTCATTTTTGGGATGCTTGTGTTTACATACTCTACAAGCTGGCATTTGTGGTCAGAGTAGTGAAAATCCATATTCCAGCACCTAACACTGTCTTTAATATGTTTACATAGTATAACGTAATCAACTCTGCTAGATATGGACTTTGTTACCCTGGTATCACTATTTACTACATTTATGAGATTATATGAGTTAAGAGTATCTATTAACCTCATATTACACAAACTGGAAGATTTTGCCTCAATATTCAGATCACCAAGTATAGTTAGGTCACTGGGACCACAACATCCCACTACTCTACTAAATATGTCTATGAAGCTAACTACATTAGCCTTTGGTGGATGGTAAATCCCAATAACTTTATGTTTTCTCATAACCTCTCTACACTCTTTGGTGTGGACTTCAATGCCTGTCACTTCAATCAAGCCTTCTTTGTTGTACTGGTCTAGATAGTTTATTTTCTTGTACTCGAGATTCTCACTAATGTAAACTGCCACACCACCACCCTTATGTTGCTGTCTACAATAACTATTTGCTAAGGAGTAGCCCTCTAGTTTACAGTAAATAATTTCATCAGATTTTAATCCATGCTCAGTTAACACTACTATATGAGGTGACTGTTCACTTACAAAAACCTGTAATATATTAAGCTTATTTCTAAGGTACTGTATGTTTATATAATGGAAGGAAACATTCCACGTGGGAAAAATTATATATAAAAACAAAGATGAGGTGACTTACCGAACAAAAGCGCTGGCAGGTCGATAGACACACAAACAAACACAAACATACACACAAAATTCAAGCTTTCGCAACAAACTGTTGCCTCATCAGGAAAGAGGGAAGGAGAGGGGAAGACGAAAGGAAGTGGGTTTTAAAGGAGAGGGTAAGGAGTCATTCCAATCCCGGGAGTGGAAAGACTTACCTTAGGGGGAAAAAAGGACAGGTATACACTCGCACACACGCACATATCCATCCACACATACAGACACAAGCAGACATTTGTTGCGAAAGCTTGAATTTTGTATGTATGTTTGTGTTTGTACTGTATGTTTAGGTGCATGAGCCTTAGTGGTGTTTTTAACTGGTAACACTGATTATCTTCCTTTAAAATGCACTGAGTTGGTTCACTTACATAAGTTCTGGATCCAGGCACTAAAAGTGTTCCTGTTCTTTGGCAATCTTGAATTTCTCCATCTACTACTCAACCTGGCTTCTGTCTGTCTAGTTGTCAAAGTAGCAGTTGAGGTGCCTTCTTGCTCCGTACAGTCCGAGGAGTTGCTGAACTGCCTGGTGTTGCAGTAATTGGAGTTGTATACTCCACCACATTTGATTGAGTAAGTGATGCTGAAGAGTCTGCGGTTGATGCAACAGCTTCTGTTGTTTTAACTAGCTGGCTTGGCCAGTTGTTTTTACCCAGTCCTGGGAATTTGTTAGTTGCTTTACTTTTCCACAAAAACATGTCACTTTGAACTCTAGGTTTTATTGGTCTTGAGAATCTTCTAGGAGCACAATGTGTTTCTGGACTTTTGAATATCCTGTTCCCGCAAACTGATATTCCTACTCCATTGTTTGTTACTGTCCTCTTGACAACATTGTGGTTGATTTCTGGTACTGTAATTTTTTCTTGCTGTGGTATTATTTGCTCAGTTCCATCTGGATCCTTCCACTCAAGTGATATTGCAGGCTTTAGTTGATTTTTTTGAGAGATGGCTGCAAGTAGAGTTCTCTGGATCCTTCCAATCAAGTGATATTGCAGGCTTTAGTTGATTTTTTTGAGAGATGGCTGCAAGTAGAGTTCTGGCCATTTCTTCCTTGCCATTAGCATTTAGGTGTAGTCCGTGAGAAGTGTACCAGTCTCTGTTCTCAGGGACTGTTACAAACTGAGTGTTTTGGAAAGATTTCACTATTTTGGCTATTTTCCTATTTGTTCACCTGGTTTCATCGTTCACACAAGACCAGCTTTCAAGATCATATCTATGGGGTATCCCTACTATGATTACATTTGTGTGCTGAAGCTTAATTAATGCTGATGTTATAGCATTTAATGCCTTGTCTGCTTCGTTTTTGGCTACATCATTTGTGCCATTGTGAGATCTTGTAAGTTGTTACAGCTTTCAAGTATTGAAGTTAATGGTGCACCTGGTATAACATTTCCTTGGATTACGAAATTATTATGACTTTGATGCATTAAGTTAGCTGCAACTGATCGCCCATGGCTGTCTGCAAACACTGTAATTCTTTTTTTGTGTTTAGGTGAACTTTTTGTGTTAGTGCTGTGTCTGTTGTACGAATGTTTCTTGCTACTTATGCTGTTTTCTTGAACTATGAAGTTTTTATTTACCCCAGTGCTTTGTTGTTCACAATTTTCATCTTTTTGTAGCACATCAAACCTGTTTCTCTCGTTAGAACACACAGATGATCTAGATTCATTTTCACTTGTCTTATTTTTTGAGTTCACATTTCGTCCTGTCGTGTCTTTATTACCCGTTTTTCTTTGCACTCTATTTACTGACGATGTCATACCCCCAGAAAGATTTCGTTTACTACTAGCAGAAGTTTTCTTTGAAACGAAAATTGCCGGTATGTTTTCATTACACTCGTTTTTTAAATCGTCATAATGCCGCTGCATTATCAGTTCCTCTAACGTAACGATTTGCAAGCACAAGGTCTTGCTGAAGCGATGTAGTAACACTTTCTTCTATGCAGTTATCGTATCTTGACAAAGCTACCGTTAGTAGATCGCAGCACTCCATGCCACAGTCACATTTCGCGTCCCATTCTTCCGTTCCCGCGAAACACTTTGTATGAATCCATTTTTGCGACACTGCACATAACTTGATACCTTTCGCGATGTAGTTATTGCACTTTATACAATTTATACTCGATATGTAGCCGTTTACCGTGGAACTATTTATACACATTTCTATACGCGACGCCATCTTTTATACTCGCTCTCGAATTTATGGCTTTTGCCATTGTCATTGTGATTACCACTACTATTCCCATAGGTCTGTGTGGAGTAAGGTTGCCATCCGTGTTGTATTACGAATAGATGATATTAGATTAGATTAATACTTGTTCCATAGATCATGAATACAATAGTTTATAATGATGTGGAACGTGTCAGGTTAATAAAAGATGTCTGTACAAGATATTACATTACACAAAATATTGCATGACACTAATGTTTAAGTATTTTTCCCTTAATTTATATCTAAAAATTCAGCCAATGAGTAGAAGGGATTGTCATCTAGAAATTCTTTTAAATTATTTTTAAATATTAGTTGGCTATCTGTCGGCTTTTGATGCTGTTTGGTAGGTGACCAAAGACTTTTGTGGCAGCATAATTTACCCCTTTCTGTGCCAAAGTCAGATTTAACCCTGCATAGTGAAGATCATCCTTTCTCCTGGTGTTATAGCTATGCACACTGCTATTACTTTTGAACTGGTTTGGATTATTAACAACATATTTCATAAGTGAATATATATACTGTGAGGTTACTGAGAGAATCCCTAGATCCTTAAACAGGGGTCTGCAGGATGACCATGGGTGGGCTCCAGCAATTATTCTGATTACACGTTTTTGAGCAATCAATACTTTTCTACTCAACGATGAATTACCCCAGAATATGATGCCATACGAAAGCAAAGAATGAAAGTAGGCTTAGCAAGCTAATTTACTGAGATTCTTATCACCAAAATTTGCAATAACCCTAATAGCATACATAGCTGAACTCAGGCGTTTTAGCAGACCATCAATGTGCTGCTTCCAGTTTAACCTCTCATCAATGGACACACCTAAAGATTTTGAAAATTCTACCTTAGCTACAGACTTCTGTTCAAAGTCTATATTTAGTACTGCAGTTGTGCCATTTACTGTACCGAACTGTATATACTGCGTTTTATCATAATTTAAAGAGAGTCCGCTTGCTGAGAACCACATAATAATTTTGTGAAAAACATCACTTACAATTACATTACTTAGTTCTTGGTTTTTGGATGTTATTACTATACTTGTATCATCAGCAAAAAGAACTAACTTTGCATCTTCATCAATGTGGAATGGTAAGTCATTAATGTATATCAAGAACAGTAAAGGACCTAAGACCGAACCCTATGGGACCCCGTACTTGATAGCCCCCGCAGTTTGAGGAATCAGCTGTTGTTTTAACATTACATGAACCACTTATTTCAACTTTCTGCATTCTTCCAGTTAAGTATGAATTAAACCATTTGCGCACTGTCCCCCTCAAATCATAATGGTTTAGCTTATCTAAAAGAATTCCATCATTTACACAATCAAAGGCCTTTGAGAGATCACAAAAAATACCAATAGCTGATGTCCGGTTATTCAGAGCATTTAATATTTGATCAGTGAAAGCGTATATAGCATTTTCTGTTGAAAAGCCTTTCTGAAAACCAAACTGACGTTTTGTTAGTACTTTATTTTTACAAATATGGGAGGGTACTCTTGAATACATTACTTTCTCAAAAATGTTTGATAGAGCTATCAGAAGAGAGATTGGGCAGTAGTTGTTGACATCCGACGTATCCCCCTTTTTATACAATGGTTTTACAGTGATATATTTCAGTCTATCGGGGAAAATACCCTGCTCCAAAGAGCTATTACATACGTGGCTGAGAATCCTGCTTATCTGTGGGGGACAAGCTTTAAGTACCTTGCTGGAAATGCCATCAATTCCGTAAGAGTATTTACTTTTCAGTGAGTTTATTATTTTACTGATATCAAATCCGTTGTTCACTTGTTGTTCTATAAATTCTGTGGCGCTATCTGCGAATTAACAGGCTTGGGTTGGACTCTCTTTGTATATCAAATCTATTGAGTCCAGTACAGATAGAAAGCATTCGGAGTCGTGTTCTGGGATGGTAATGAGTTTTTCCCTAATGTGAGCAGGAAAACAGTTCTTCACAATTTTCAGCACGCCTAATTGAAATACCAGATTCGTCCAGTATCTGGTTTTATTCAAATATTTTTCAGAATAACTCCTTAAAACTCCATCTTTGCTATTGAATGGAGCTGGGTTGAATACTTCACGTCTGAGTCTCTCTTGTAAGACCACAGACCAATATTTATCCAGAAAGGCTCTCTTAAAGTTTTCATAATAGTGGCAACGTTCCGCCATGTCCATAGCCCATACTTCGCTATTTTCCTACAGAGGGCTAGCCATGCATTCTGCGTAACCAGTGAAATTATGTAACTTCTGCAAAATCATGGGTTTGTTTCTTGTCAAATGTTGTTTTGGAATGTCAGTAGTTTTAGCAATACTGCCGTCATAACCTTTCCTCTGATTCCTTTAAACCTGAATCTATTTTAGCAGGAACTGACTTCCTTTCTCCTTTAGAGCTTCTTCTACTGTATCTACTTAAATTTTACACTATGACACTACTTTTTCAGCAAGGGTGCAGCCCTTATCCAGCATCCCACCTTCAGCTTTTTCAGTTATTTTCTTTACATCTGCACATATCTTATCTCTCTGTTTTTTGGCAAATTTTGACTCTAAACTTAACTGCTCTACTCTGAGACTTAACTTTTCTACTTCTATAGGTACGTTTTTGCACACGTCTTGCAGCTCGCTGACTGTGTTCATCACATTTTTTACCGACGCATCCACTTGGGATTGCGTCTCCTGAATTTGAGAATATGCTTCACTAAGTTTTTGTAACTCACCTGCAAGTTGTTCCTGTTTGCCATCTACAGATGATAGTTTTTCTGTCAACGTATTTATATTGCGGGATGAGTCGGTAATTATTTCTTGTTTTTGTTGTTTACCTACCTCTGTCAACTTCCAGGTAATTCGTCAGATCAGTGTGCATAGTTTTCCTCAGCTCACTGAACTGTTGACTAATATTATTCTTGAAATCTTAAATGCCTGATTTTGCTGTGTAAACTGCTGTCCTATATATTCCTGATGTTTTGTGAACTGCTGTGTCATAACTTTAACCCGAACGCAGCGCAAGTGTTGTCGTTTCCGCAAATCAGCGCTACACGCTTGTTCCGTCACAGATAATCACATCGGAATATCATTGTTGGAAATTCGCGCAGGCGTCTGGTGCAAGCTTGGGTCGGTTGTTACTTTACCTTCAGTGAGAGATTGGGAAGGTCAGCACTACGTTGTGTAAGTAGGCTGTTTAGGTTTTCTTATGGTATGAAAATCACTGGCTGTGCTGTGTGCAGTCTGTGGGTAGTTTGCATTGTTGTCTGCCATTGTAGTGTTGGGCAGCGGCAGCTGGCTGTGAACAGCGCGTAGCGTTGCGCAGTTGGAGGTGAGCCGCCAGCAGTGGTGGATGTGGGGAGAGAGATGGCGGAGGTTTCTAATTTGTCATGAACTGATATATATATTATGACTTGTGATGATATTAAGGTAAATACATTGTTTGCTCTCTATTAATATCTTTCATTTGCTAACTATCCCTATCAGTAGTTAGTGCCTTCAGTAGTTTGAATCTTCTATTTAGCTGGCAGTAGTGGCGCTCGCTGTACTGCAGTAGCTTGAGCAGCGAAGATTTTTGTGAGGTAAGTGATTTGTGAAAGGTATAGTTTAATGTTTGTCAGGGCCATTCTTTAGTAGGGAATTTTGAAAGTCAGATTGCGTTGCGCTAAAAATATTGTGTGTCAGGTTAAGCACAGTCCTGTAGAATTGTTCAAAGGGGAAGTTTCATATGTCAACCCTTAGCCTAGGATACCTCACTGGAATCTTCTGATTTTTCTTGTAGTTTGTGTATTTAGTGTAGCTTTTGTTTATTGCTAGCGCGTAATTGTAGAGAGAATCTCCTTTGTAGTTGTAGCCTTTCATTGTTGTACAGTAAAACAGTTGTGGCATGCATATAGATTTGCACCAAGTATTTCGCAGCTGTAATTAACTAGATATTATTTTCAGTGTTATGTTAATGTGTTCTCTTATTTTTGCTCTTCAAATTGTGTCTTTCTGTGTTGTCGTGTGAAATACTGTGACAATAATGGCGTGTGAAAAACGTAATACTAGGCTCCAAAGTAAACTGAGAAATGACAGTGAAGACGAAAGCAGTGTGATAGCGCCGCAGAGTAATGAATTAACAGACATTCAAAGTAGTAATTTGGTAACTGTTCATAGGGAAATGGAGCAGGCGGCAAACAATGGCGTGGACAGTGAAACAATTAGTGAAGAGGGAAGCATTATCGATCGATCGGTCGGCAACAGCTCGCCTCAGGAATCCGAAATGATAGGACACAATTTTGCAAACACTGTAGATTCAGGTTTTGCGTCCTCACCGTTTTCTCAAATGAGTCAAGACACGTTTTCCGCTTGTCAAAATGTGAATGTTGCCGGTGCAAATTCACTGCCGAAAAGCACTGAGGAACATGTTTCAGACACCAGTGCATTGTTATTACAGTTAATGCAACAAATGAGACAAAGGCTACAAAAGTTAGACACAACGCTTGAACAAAATCAGAAACAAACACAGCAACAGTTACACACAATGGAACAAAATCAGAGACAAACACAGCAGAATCTTAAAAAGTTAGACACAATGGAACAAAATCTTCAAAAGTTAGACACCACACTTGAACAAACACGTGAAGATTTAACTACTGAGTTGCATAAAATCGAATCGAAATGTCAAAAAGTCTGTAACGACGTAAAAACACAAATTTGTGAGCATTTTCAACCTATTTTTTCGCGGCATGAAAATGCATTACAGAATCACGAAGCAGCCATAAAAGAACTGCAAATTATTGTTCATGAAAATCATGAGACCTTGCAAGCTAAAATTGACTCAGTTGCATCTACCGATTCGGTTACGCAACTTGCAAAAACTCAGGAAAACTTAAAGGACACAGTAGAAAGACATATGGAGGAAATTAGTTCATTATCAGAGAAAGTAGTTGAACTTTCGGATCAGCTAAATAATTTATCTACGAAGGTAGATGATAATCTGAATGACACAAAACCGGTAGTCTTTAATAACACAGAAGAGAGCGAACAAATTAGGAAACTGAAACAAAATCTGAATCAAATTGATACGCAACACCAAAGAGAAATCCGGGAAGTACAAGATCAGCTAACACAGGTAATACAAGAATTACGTATTTCAGAGGACACTCGCGCTCCTTAATTCCATTGCTGTAATCTGTAACACCTGAGGGTATAATTACATTAATCCTCAGGGGGGTACACGCGTACTTTGTGTACCATGTGTGTGGCAACCACAAGGAACCCTAGCTAATATGGTATTTGCTTATACAACTTTACACATCGGTACCATATTTCTCTAACACACAAATTACACAGCTATCTGATCATTTAACTGAGAGAGACAAATATTTATTTTACTACATCAGTGACAGATGTTTACGTAATTATACCGTTGGATAACTTCACACTTACGAAATTGTATTTTGTCTGTACTTAGTGAACTGTTCATATTTTTTTGGAACCATTGTGATACTATGAGAGCTTTGAATGATATATTTGGTATGGGATCATGATTTTTAAAGTACGTTGGAGGCAGATGACACTTTTGAAATGAGCAGAGAATATTTTTTAGGTTTTGAAATTATTGCAGAAAGCTACGACGTTTTTGAGATTTGACTGAGGTGTTATGATGTTATTATTACGACGACGATGTGTATTATGCTGTTGCGGTATGTTTATGATCAGTAAGCTGATGCTATATGAGGAGTTTGATTATGCTACGTATTTCTTATGATGAAATACTGAAGAAGTGTCGACGAATAAGGTAAGGAATAATGAGTAGTGATTAGGGACTCTGATTTGTGGAAAAGGTTGTTGGAAACCAAGAATCGTACTTTAAGAGTTATGAAATGTGTGAATATGCGTGAATGTATCACAATGCTGGCGAAAATTTTTTGAACGCTGTTATATTTACAGGATTTTGTTTCTACACATTTGTAACACAAATTTTCGACCTGTGAAATTTTTATATGAGACTGTCACTGTAGCGAAAACTGCTGTCGTCGTAAATATTTCCGTAAGAAAGTTAAGTGACCACCTGCACGTAATGCGTCGTGGGCACGCAGCTGTGTCAGGCAGCTGTGTCAGACGCCGGGAGAACAAGTCATTAGTGAGTGCCTCATCAGAAGCACAGGTAGAAAAAAAAAACAAAGGGAAGGCCATTGTCCGCACTACTGACATTTCCTTGTTGAAAGCATACTGTGGAGCTCGTAATTTATGATATTTACTGAAATGCTTATGAATTGATGGGAAATGTTCTTACATCTGCAAACCTGATAATGACAAGTGTCTTTCTACGAGAGTTGAGAGCTACTGACTTACGAAATGCCACATAGCTATTAATGATGTTTTTATGCTTTGGTTTGCGTAATTGCTTATTTCATTTGACATCTGTTTTCCAGCTGTGTTGCAGCATTGGTTTCATAAAATAAAATTAAATGCATTTGCTAATGTGAACACTTTCTGCCAACAGATCTATTAAATAATAATTTTGTGATCCACATTCTTCAAAAAAGGTGCACTTGGAAAGGAAAGAACAATAAGAAGGAACAAGTAACAGTAACACATAATTTTCTTTTCAAGTACATGGTAATATTTTTTTTTACAATAAGTTGTTGTGGTGCACCACTTTAATTACATAGACATTAAGATGTGAATATACATTTCCCTTATTGTTGTTTTTCCTGAAATATTTTTTATGCTTGAGCTTTGTCATGCTTAGGTATACGTCATAGCATTTGCTGCTGCTGTTTGCCAGGCATAGTGTTACTGAATTTGACTTTGTGTTACTCTTCTAAGCTAGTTTTTCTTGTTTCCTGCACAGTGCCTTATATTAGTTGTAATTTTGCATTTTTTTTGTTAATTTAGATTTACTGCTGCTTGCTTTGCAAATTGGCATTTTTTTGTCATTGCTGTTTGTGTTAATTGTTTTGTGCTGCTGTATTGCCTTGTTCCTTAGTTTAGCATCTGAGCTCAGTAGATTTAAGTTAGCTTAAGAGGGGGTAGCCTCTAAGAGAATGAGTTGCGATGAATTGGAAGAAATGCATTGAGAAGGTATACGAAAAAAAGTGCAGAAAACAGGTTTAGGTAGGATTTTCTTGGAAATAAATGTTGAGGTAAGAAATGTGTGAACATATAAATACAGAAAGCATGCTTAGATAGAATTTTTTTTGGTGGAAACAAAGGATGAAATAAGAGGAAAGATATATGAAGTTTTGGGTTGGACTGCAGTACCACATGTTACACTGAAAACGAACCCTGTCCTTTCCTTTTGTGTTATCCCACTATATGTTTGGGTACCCTTGTGTATATATGTTCTTCCTGTCTTTATATGTTTACCTCATCAGACTTTTGTTGTAGAATTTTTCTCATACTCAGCTGCATGAACTATGATGAGGAATACTGTTATCCTCAAATATAATTTGCGTTAATAATATGTTATTTACTTTGTAAAGATGTTAGACATTATTAATTCTGTTTTGTTTTAATGCTCATGTGTGAAGTTGATGTTTCGAAAGTTATTCTGATCTTTTATGTATGTACTCATGTCATAATTCCACTGATGTATATGTTAGTTCGATTCTTTTGTAAAGCCTGTACTACAAATGTTATCTGTATTGTTATGTTTTTAATGATGTATTTTGTACCTTTGTTATTGTATTCTTATGTTATAAAATTGTAATTGACACCAGTTCATCTTATTATTAACTTGTAAGTTACATTTCACTGCACACGTTTCTGTTGGTCATAGTATATGGACAATATGTGAGAAGTAGGGACTGTTAGTGTTTGCACGTGTGTTAATAATTCAGCAAGGGACTGGATAACAGCATTGCTAGTTCTGAGGACAATTCCAAAAACTTTGTGAGTGCACAAGTGGTGGTTTATGGACTTGCTATATTCTCCGCAAGACTCTTCGATGGTGATTGTGCACCTGCACAATCGCAACAGATGGCTACTGGCCATCTCTACAAGGACTACAGTGGGTCTGCATCTTTGATGGCCCACCAATACCATTATTTCTACAAGGACTGCAGTGGGTCTGCACCTCTGGTGGCCCACCAATACCATACTCTCTACCAGGACTACAGTGGGTCTGCTCTGTGATGACCTACCTACCAATATTCTTCAAAACTTCGAATGACTCTGCTGTGGGCCTGCTCCATTGTGGCCCATTACCTGTCAGCATGTCAAGAGTCAGCACTGTCTTTCTGATGGAAGGACACTACTTCTTCAAGACTGCATGGAAATCCACTACTTCTGTGTGCATTCTCTTTTACTGTTCAGACTTTGAAAAAAAAAGAAAAACACTGTAATTTTACTGTGATGAATCAGAACTGTCTTTATAGACTGTGAGAAAATTTTAGCTTTTGACCAACATTGTATCAATAAGTGTGTGCATTTGATTTCTTTGTTATTGTAATTACGATGGTGAAAAATTTTAACAAATATGTATTGGCCACTGCCCAAAAATATTTTGTAAAATTTTTTGTGCGGAGCATGGGGGCTATGTAAGTAGGCTGTTTAGGTTTTCTTATGGTATGAAAATCACTGGCTGTGCTGTGTGCAGTCTGTGGGTAGTTTGCATTGTTGTCTGCCATTGTAGTGTTGGGCAGCGGCAGCTGGCTGTGAACAGCGCGTAGCGTTGCGCAGTTGGAGGTGAGCCGCCAGCAGTGGTGGATGTGGGGAGAGAGATGGCGGAGGTTTCTAATTTGTCATGAACTGATATATATATTATGACTTGTGATGATATTAAGGTAAATACATTGTTTGCTCTCTATTAATATCTTTCATTTGCTAACTATCCCTATCAGTAGTTAGTGCCTTCAGTAGTTTGAATCTTCTATTTAGCTGGCAGTAGTGGCGCTCGCTGTACTGCAGTAGCTTGAGCAGCGAAGATTTTTGTGAGGTAAGTGATTTGTGAAAGGTATAGTTTAATGTTTGTCAGGGCCATTCTTTAGTAGGGAATTTTGAAAGTCAGATTGCGTTGCGCTAAAAATATTGTGTGTCAGGTTAAGCACAGTCCTGTAGAATTGTTCAAAGGGGAAGTTTCAGTTGGAGAAAAATGCTCCCTCGTATATGTCAAGGTAAATGTTACATTTGAATTATTTACCTATTCAGTGCAGTAATGATACCTATTAGAGATTCTCGTTGAAGTATGTATCTTTATCTTAGTATTGTAGTTTACCAAATAAATTGTATTTTAAAAATAGTTTTATGTTATATTGTATTTTTGTTGCCATATGGCAACGCTAGGTCATAAAGGGCTTTTCCCTATTGTAGACTTTTTGGTACGCTATTACATATTTGAAGGTGTTTTGAACAGTTTTATTTAGAACTGAAGCTTGATTACCATAGATGAATAACTTTCTCTCAGTTTTCGAGTTATTTTAGGCCTATTTAATTGAAAAAAGCCTTTGATTACTTAGAGGAAATTATGAATGAAGATGACGAGGCAACAGCATTGTATTTACAACCCCTGACACCGAAGATGGAGCTGTTAGTGGAGAAGATGACGAGCAAGATAAAGAAGGTGGGTTACCACATAATGTGTGCCATGGACAGTTAAAAGGCAATTGTGAAATAGTTATGAAGAGTGGCAGCCGTATTGAGAATATTGAAGAAGCAGAAACTGGAGTAGATGACCAAATTTTGGCTGAAGTTTTAGAATGTTCTCAACGAACTGTGAGTACTAATAATGAAGATATTATGAACAAACGATCATGCAAGCCTTCATTGAGGTTACAACATGTTCAGTCAGTGAGGTCTACGTGTACAATTCCATCATTCAACAAGAACACAGACTTCAAATGGATGGAAGACGAATCTGAACCATTTACTGCAGTATCTCCTCCTGCTAATTATCAGGATTGTTTTGGAATGCCACCCAGCGAACAGTTTGAGAAATTTTTCGATGAATCTCTGTTACAACATATTTGTGATGACTCAGGAAAGTATGCAGTATTTCCTGGGAAGCCTAATCTAAACATTAATGTGGAAGAGTTGGAAGTCTTTATTGGCATTTTACTTGTAACTGGATACAACTATCACCCACGTGTACGATCATTTTGGAGCAATGATGGTGATCTAAAGAATGAAATGGTCTCAAACACTATGTGAAGAAACCGCTTTGAACAGATACTGCAGTTTCTTCACTTTGAGGACAGTCAGAAAAAAGAAAGTGAGAGGAATAAAATGTGGAAATTACGTCCCATTACAGACCACCTGAAAGCAAATATGCTAAAACATTTCCATCCTGAGCAGAATCTTTCATGTAATGAAAGTATGGTAGCATACTTCGGACGTCGTGGTTGTATGCAGTTTATAAAGGGAAAACCACTGCCATTTGGATACAAGGTTCAGTCTTTATGTACACAAGCAGGTTACCTAATAAATTTTGAAATATATCAGGGTAAAAATCCATGAACAGTTCAATAGTACGAAGAAAGATTTGGAAAATCGGCACCTCCAATTATGACTATGATTGATGAGTTTGAAATAGATGTCCAGCAGCTCCCTTTCTCATTCTATTTTGATAATTTGTTTACTGGATTTCCATTGTTAGCGGAACTGAAATCTCGTGGGTTCTCTGGAACAGGAACTATCTGTTAGAACAGATTTCCGAAAAACTGCCCACTTGAAAGCAAAGCAGTTCTAAAGAAAAGGCCAAGAGGATATGTTGCCTCTATCAAAATGGAGGATACTGGTATAATTGTCACCAAATGTTTAGATAATGCTGTTGTAAATGTTGCATCGACATCATATGGAAAGAACCCCATTTCATTGGTGCAGCGTTATTCCAGAGAACACAAAAAGAAAATCAGTGATAGCTGCCCCTGTGTTATCAAAGAATACAATGGCATGGACCGAATGGACCTGTCGTCGTGGCTGTACGTAGTTTACAAAGGGAAAACCACTGCCATTTGGATACAAGGTTCGGTCTTTATGTACACAAGCAGGTTACCTAATAAATTTTGAAATATATCAGGGTAAAAATCCATGAACAGTTCAATAGTACGAAGAAAGATTTGGAAAATCGGCACCTCCAATTATGACTATGATTGATGAGTTTG
The DNA here is from genome assembly GCF_021461395.2 of Schistocerca americana. Lineage (NCBI taxonomy): Eukaryota > Metazoa > Arthropoda > Insecta > Orthoptera > Acrididae > Schistocerca > Schistocerca americana. The sequence continues at coordinate 151,816,494 of NC_060124.1, forward strand.
AAATAGATGTCCAGCAGCTCCCTTTCTCATTCTATTTTGATAATTTGTTTACTGGATTTCCATTGTTAGCGGAACTGAAATCTCGTGGGTTCTCTGGAACAGGAACTATCTGTTAGAACAGATTTCCGAAAAACTGCCCACTTGAAAGCAAAGCAGTTCTAAAGAAAAGGCCAAGAGGGTATGTTGCCTCTATCAAAATGGAGGATACTGGTATAATTGTCACCAAATGTTTAGATAATGCTGTTGTAAATGTTGCATCGACATCATATGGAAAGAACCCCATTTCATTGGTGCAGCGTTATTCCAGAGAACACAAAAAGAAAATCAGTGATAACTGCCCCTGTGTTATCAAAGAATACAATGGCATGGACCGAATGGACCTGAATGTAAACCTTTATCGAATCGGGAATCGTGGTAAAAAAATGGTGGAGTTACATCTTTACATGGTTGGTTGATAAGTGCCTGCATAATGCATGACAGCTACATAGAATTGCCCATCCTACCATATCTCACTTGGAATTTCGCCGCCAAATTGCCATCTACTACTGGAATCACTATGGCGACAAATCCAAAGGCCCAGCACGCATGTGTGCATTGCAAGATACACCTTATGGAAATCTACATTATGGTGGACTTAACCATTGGCCAGTTACAATTGAAAAGAAAAGGAGATGTGCTGGTGAAAACTGCTCCGCAATCGGTCAAACTGCATGCTCAAAGTGTGAAACTGACTATGCAAAAATGTTTTCAAAATTACCATTTAAAAATTTACTAAACACGTGTAAAATATTATTGTATTTTCATATTTCATGCAAATAATGAAATTTCCCATGTCTGTACCCAATAAATGCTAGTATGGTATGAAAAATGCGTTTGAGTATTAATTTCCTCTGTATGACCCAGCAATGCCATATGGCATTGTTGGTAGAAAGTGAGAAGTGCGAAAGAAAAGTATTGACAGTTTTTGGATACTGTGTTATGGTTACGAACATTTTTCGTATTTTTTTTGAAAAAATTAGTTCGGGACATAATGGGTTAAGTTGTTTTGTTACACTTTCCTGAAATATCTGTTTTTTGTAAACTGTTGAGTTATTTGTTGCATGAATTGTATGAAATTGTGTGTCTCACTAGTATTTACATTGCTATTACGAACTGTTTCTTGTTCTTGCGGTCGCAATGTCGTAAGCAAGTAATCAAAAGATTTTTCGCTGTTGCACCATTCAATTTCACTAATTGAAAATATGTTTCCCAGTGATAACTGAGCAATTGTCTCATCGACGGTCATAAAAGTGAAATCCTGATTAGTTATATAACCTGTGTCGTCAGTTATTGATAGTGGGACGCCAACGTTGTTATTTTGGTTGCCATCATCCGGTTCATGAGTTGCCGCATTAAGTTCAACTGTTGCCAAGCTCGGTTTTCCGACATCTTGGCGTATTGCAATTTGTAATGGATTTTGAACAATGGCAATTTCCTTTGTGAACAGTTTTTAACAAAATTTTGAATAATTCTTTTTTGCAAAAATTAAATTTTGTTTGTACTTCTCAATTAAAGTAGGTTTAGCGCCATAGTCACAAATGAACCGGATTATTATCTGACACTGACTTATATAATTTAAATGACTTATCTTGCACTTTAATGATGAATTTGTAAAATTTTCGTCTTTTCTGTAGAAATGCACTTTCTGTATAGGATATTAATTGGAAGGAGACGAGATTATCTACTGCCAGAGAGATGGCGCCAAGTGCAGTCATATAAGCATACAGCATAGCAGCTTTCTATCTTTACTGCTGAAATTAGCATTTGCGTCTCGTCTCTTTTGTTGGCAGAATTTAATTTTAATTTACTTCTTCAGCGTTTTATGATTCCCCATCTCGCAGACATGTAACAGATACAATGAAAGTTTCATTAGTTCTTTATAGCAGTAATATGAATCATTTGTCTCAAAAATTTTTATCTCAACAATTGAAAGGTTTGTTCACATTTCACTTGGCACCGTTCTTTAAACAGTCGCCATTGAGTAGGTATTAGAGGTGTACATGTCCCGCTTTTAACCCGCCCATGCTTGCCCGGTGGCCAGGCGGGCAGGCCGCCGCTCGTTGTCAACAGAACGGGCAGGCTGCTTCACTCCCAGCCAAGCCAAGCAGAACCCAACCCGGGCAGGCTGCGGGAAACTTGCTTGCCTGCCCATATTACTGCTGAGCCGCGCTACGCAGCTGTTTAGTCTGCGCGCGTCATTGTCGTATTATGAACGTTAATCAAAAGTTTTTATTTTACCTGAGCACCAAAAGACAAACCCCAAAATTATATATATATGTATTAATTTCAGGTAAAAAAAATATTGGTTTTATTTGTATATTCTTCCTTTACGTGTATATTTCGGGCTTCTTATCTATATAAATAAAAATTAATTGCCAAATGTGTTGATAAGCGTAAAATTCGAGAACGCCTGGACCGGTTCAGCTAAATTTTTTTTTGCTGTGTTCGTAATTCTCAGGACCAGGTTTTTATGAAATAAAATTTTTCGAAAATCGACCGAAAAATTGGAAAATTTGACAAAAACTGAAAGTGCGTTTTCATTGTGTCCGTGTGTTTGTATAGCATACAATCTTGATGAAATTTTGCACACTATACCTTGAAACCAAGAGGAAGGTCACAGTCTACATAAAATTTCATATGGTGCATGGCAGAGGTTCCTTTACATAATGGAACTCGACAAATTGTACGTATTTATTCCGATCTTGATGAAATTTGGCACACTTGATATTCAAAGCAGAATGAGGGGCGCTGCCTGCTTAAAATTCTGAATGGTGCATGGCGGAGGGTACTTTACGTACGTATATGTATATATATATGTATTTGTCTATGAGTGTGTGTATATATATATATATATATATATATATATATATATATATATATATATATATATATATATATATGTATTTGTCTATGAGTATATATATATATACACTCATAGACAAATACATATATATACATATACATACATTTCTTTTAAACGGAATGTCTATGATCTTTTTGAAATTTGAGAGCTGTCTGACACATTCACAGTCATCGTGTTGGACAATTCGCGCACAGCAAATGTCGTTTAACAGTTGCAAACCATTTTTGGTTGAGTGAACGTGTTATATTGGCTGCAAAAAACCTTGATGTTAACGAAATGAATTTTCAGATTCAAAATGTGACACCTGGCGAATTGCTGACATACAAGTCGGTTTATTCCGTTACTAACCAAGATGATGTAGTCAACTATCCTATGGAATTTTTAAATTCGCTGGATTTCCCCGGATTACCGCCTCCCAATCTGTAATTAAGTCGGATCGGCAATCATGTTGCGAAAGGTAAACCAGCCACGTCTTTGTAATGGCACCCGGCTTGCGGGGAAGAAGTTAAAGAACAACGTAATCGAAGCCACAATTTTAAAAGGAAAGTACAAAGGTGAGGACAGTTTGATTCCAATATCACTAAGATTCCGACCGACATGCCATTCGACTTTAAACGGTTATAATTTCCAGTGCAGCTTACATTTGCCATGTCGATAGATAAATCGCAGGGGCAGTTGTTATATGTTTGTGGCATCAATCTTGAAAATCATGTTTTTCACATGGCTATTTGTATGTCGCATATTGCCCTGTCGGGACACCTTCAACTTCATTTGTTTACGCACCAGAAAACAAAACTATCAATGCTGCGTATCAAAAAGTATTACAATAAATGCTACCTAGCAATAAACTTTGACACTGATTCACTGATCACCACAAAAGTTGACAGATATATATGAGTTTTCATAGATAGGTGAAGAGGAGATAAACTGAGGTGGTGGAATCCAACAGAGAGAGGACGAGGAGAAGGATAGAGGGTGGGGGGGAGATGGGCCAAGGGATGGGTTCAAAAATGGTTCAAATGGCCCTGAGCAATATGGGACTTAACTTCTGAGGTCATCAGTCCCCTAGAACTTAGAACTACTTAAGCCTAACTAACCTAAGGACATCACACACATCCATGCCCGAGGCAGGATTCGAACCTGCAACCGTAGTGGTCGCGCGGTTCCAGATTGTAGCGCCTAGAACTGCTTGGCGACTTCGGCCGGCCAAGGGATGGGGAGTGGGGGGGGGGGGGTGGAGGTGATCAAAGAGATAGTGGGAGAGGACTAAATGGATAGAGAGAAAATATGGGAGGGAAGATGGACTACGAGAGTATGGAAGAAATAAATGCCCAGGCAACGCAATGCAGTCTGTGCTGCACTTTTCAACACCGAAACGGATGGATATTTGTACTAAAGAAGTGAACCTCCACCCCCCAAAAAGAAGATTGGTCACCTCCCCAGAAGAATAAATTATCTACGCCCCTATTAACCACTGTACTGCAATGAGAACCAAATTAAGATTTTGGAAGTCCAGATTCTTTAACTTTAGTATGTTTCAGCCAAGTATGACACCAATTATATAAATATTTAACTACGTTTCCAAGATGTATTTTACTGGTTCTGTGAATTCATTCGAAGTTGGAAAAACCATTCTAAATTGCCAAAATGCATTTTAACAAAATCGAAGGACTTGTTTCGTATCCAGTTCGTCTAAAAACTATAGTACTGGGAATACAATGGCGACCCTGAGCCATTTTTCGCGGCTCCTACGTTTGCGTCATGAGAGTCCACACTTGTAGTCTAGGTCTGCATCATGAGGGACCATATTTCGGACCATCATGATGCAGACTAAGACGACGAGTGTTTACTTGCATGATGCAAATCTAAACGACGACTCTAGACCCTCATAACACAGACCTAAACGACGAGTCTGAATCCTCATGACGCAGATATAGACGCTGTGGAGAGTGGCTCAGAGTTTCCATTATATTCCTACTACAATACATTCATGGAAAAAGACGCTCTTCATTTTAGGAGTATTTGTAGTGTCTAGGTTTTCAGCATCTTGACTCTGCATGTGGGATTCTCCTTAATATAAAATTACATTTTGCAATGTGTGTGGAACTCAACAAAATAAATTGTAATTTAAACTCATAATGTGTATTGCCTTACTCCACAAATGAATATTTTATTTTGCAGAACACTTTTCAACATAAAATCTTTACAAATTTTCCTTCAGTTCCCCTGAAAGTATTATTTAGGCCAAACCAGATACTCCTAAAAATATTTGGCTACTTTTGCAAACCCAAGTAACAGAAAATGGTTTACAAACAATAATTAATGTCACTTGGAAGGATGAAATCAAAAATTTTAGTCTAAAATAAAAATGAACTGTATGCATTACAAAATTTCTATCTCAGAAATTGACGCCCAGAAAGCACAAGAAAGAAATCTGCACTCTTAATTAGTAAATTTGCGCTCAAACTCATAGTTTCCCGTTTAATGATCTACTGTATTTTCAATGTGTCTGCTGATTAGTGTTTGAATTAATTATTACGAGATCGTTAAGTCTGTCTGCATTAAGACGTGATCGTTTTTCGCTAATTAGGTTTCCAGCGCAACTAAAAATTCTCTCACTAGACGCACTAGTGGCTGGTATATTTAATATTTTTCTTGCCACACACGCAAGTCGAGGAAGTCGTTGGGAGTTATTTTTCCACCACTGTAGAATATCTCCCTCGTTCACACAGTGTTCTTGCAAGTATCTGCTGACTTCATCATGTAGGAGAGGAGGCTCTTCTGCCCAGTCCTCAAATTTCGCCATTTTGTACGGCCCTGGATTTGTTTCTTGGTTGCTGTGATTGGGCACTTATACTGAAACTGTACAGGTTCCAATTAATATTTGCAGAGTAATGTGAAGATCGTACTACACATAGTTGAAATTATAATAGGTTTTAGATGATGCTATCATTTATAGTCCTGTAAAGTCACCAGAAGATCAAAACTAACTGCAGGGCGATTTAAATAAGGTATATATTTTTGGTGTGAAAATTAGCAGTTGGCAATAAATAATGACAAGAGCGAGGTTATCCCTGTGTGTACTAAACTAAGTCCGTTAAACTTCGTTTACAAGATCAACCAGTCAAATCTAAAGGCTGTAGATTCTACTTAATACCTCTGATTACAATTACGACCTACTTAAATAGGAATGGACACACAGAAAATGCTGTAGGCGTTTTAATGACAAAACACTCTTTTGGAGCATTGCTACGAAGTTGGAGAGCCTTACTATTGACGGAAGAGGTCGAAAGAGTCTAAATAAGGGCAGCTGGTTTGGTATTATCGTAAAACAGGGGAAAGAGTGTCGCGGAAATTACACAAGAGTTGGGGTGGTAATCATTTCAACAATGGCGTTTTTTGACGTGGCGCGGTCTATATATGAAATTTCGATCACCAACTTACACCTCCGAATTCTAAGAGATATTGTTGAGTCCCATATACATCGGAAGAAATGATCATCAGAATAAAATACAAAAAAGCAGCGCTCAGATGGAGAGCTGTAGGTGTTCTATCCCGTGCGAAATTCGAGAAAAGGAGACAAATAAGTTGAAAGTGGTTCGATGAACCCTCAACTAAGCACTTGCGTGTGTCTTGCAGAGTAACCATGTACATGTAGATGAAGAATATATGCATTATCTTAGGAGCTTACCTTCAGCACACATCTGTCGTGCTGCTTGGTAAACTTCAATTTTTTCATCCTCGGTTAACTTTCTTAATGTGCGGTAGTTAGCCACCATAAACGTTGCAATTTTATGCAACATACTAACGCACATTTTCTGTTCTAGGAAGGCATCAGCGGCTTGTTTCAAAGGTTTCATGTCCTGAAAATACATTTTCTCAACATACATATTTCACAAGTGGTTCTATAATATTCAGATGGAATAAAATTACAAACCTCTTCATCGTTATCCCGTACGGTACAGTGAGTTTTTAAGGCATAAAACCACGGTAGAACTAAATGTAGGGTTGGATCCTTGTCACTCTCTAGATCAACTGTGGCTTCTTTAAACGGCTTAAGAAATTCTATAAGCTGGCCAGTTATATGGTGGTCATAACCCAGCATCTTATCAGAGGCACCTTCATTATGTAAAACAACCTTCACTGAATCAATCTGAGAATGGACTCATACAAGCATGTCAAAATAACTATTCCAACGAGTTGAAACCCACTGCTTTAAAGATGAGTTCAGTCTCACACAGAGGCCTCTTCTCTTGAAGTACGAAACCGTAGCCCGCACTGTATTAAGAATGGCTAATATATTTGGAGCATTTTCTTTCAAAAACTGTTCGCTCAGAACATGTTTCAAGACTGTGTTTATACTATGAGCCATGCATGGAAGACGCTGATATACTTCGAGAGCTTTGACAATGTTACTGCCCTGGTCTGTGACAAACGTAATTTTGGCAATGTCTTCACGAGAAACACCCATAGTTTCTAAGCCATCTTCCAACTCGTTTCGAATATTCCAGCCAGTTTTTGGGCAGTCAGGAAACGCAGAGCACATTAGTACATATTTATTCAAACGCCAGTCTGAATTTATGTAATGCATTGTCACGGACATGTAATGCACCCCTTTGTAATTGTCTGTCCATAGATCAATTGTACTGGCACATATACCAGAACGAATCGCATGCACTATATCTGGGAGCATTTTGCTGCGCACTTTATCAGCTAAGGTTTGAACTTTCCTAGCTACTGTCACTCGGGAAGGCATAACATTTTTAATATCAACTGAGCCATATTTTTTACCTATGTCGATCAGTGTCTGCCCTAAATTAAGAAATCCTTCTCCCTCTATACTGCTAAATGGTCTCAGGTCCTTAGCACACATTTCGACGCACTTTTCGGCCACTAAATCTTTGTCCTCTTTCAAGATATTTACGGAGTGAGGGAACTGCTTGTCAAATTTGCACACATGTCGTAACATACTCGAGGTTCCCGAATAAGTACTTAAGAGCTTTTTACATAGTTTGCATTGAGACACACCTACCGATTTATTTGAAGCAGCCTCATAAACACACGAAAACGTTTCCCATGCGGCACTTGTGCTCTGTTTCGTTACCAGCATGTATTCGCCAGTTGTCAATTTTTTTTCAGTCTCACTAAAGTTCGACCTATTCATTGTGCTGCCTCCACCGTTGCGATAAATGAACTGCAGGCTAACTACCTGGCTACTCTAGTCACGGTAGCTTGACTGCGCAACCTGTTGTCAGGCGCAGCAAGCTGAGCGGGTCCCGTGAAGCTTGGCAGGCTTGCGGGAACCCAGGTAGCCCGGGCTTGCGGGAGCCCGTATCGCCCGCATTGCCCACTATGCCTCAGTACACGCGCACTCTCGTGTTTACATCGCGGCAGGCTGACCTGTATGAATGGTTGCAGAGGTGCTAGGGGCAAGCAGGCTGCAAGGGGAATTTGTACACCTCTGGTAGGTATATGTGGGGAGATAATGGAAGCTGACTGATAATTGGTTGTATAATTGGAAAAGTTAATTGGAAAGAATAGTTGAAAGAAATGTGAAGGTAATTTATGAATATATATACAATCATGGGTGACCTTTAACTGATACCAATATCAACAGACCGTCAATATCAATACATTCAAGGTCAATAAATATAATTTATATTACATATGGTTTCATATTAATTCCATTGTGTTTAGTCATGATTGTGACAGTGTTGATGCAGGATTGCTCTTCTGGATTTCATTTGGATTCTTTTTATCAGCTCCGAACCTCTTGATGCAGGATCTCAGTGTAGAGTCAAATGATGAACAGATAGGAATGGATGTCTTAAATGTCGAAATAAATTTTGCTTTCTTAATAACTCTTTATGTCCTCCCCTCGTGGTCTCGCGGTAGCGTTCCCGGGCACGGGGTGCCGGGTTCGATTCCCGGCGGGGTCAGGGATATTTCCTGCCTCGAGATGACTGGTTGTTGTTATGTCATCTTCATCATCATTCATCCCCATTACGGTCGGAGGAAGGCAACGGCAAACCACCTCCATTAGGACCTTGCCTAGTAAGGCGGTGCGGGTCTCCCGCATCGTTTCCCTACGCTCTGTAAAGAAGCATGGGACTTCATTTCGTTTCAATAACTCTTTATAACACTTTTAATGTAGAGTTGAAATGCAGATTTCTAACAATGATACAAGCATACACCTATATGCTACCACTTGTCAAAACAAAAGGGTGATGTTACAGGAATTAATAAATTGAAGAGTGTGTTTCTTGTTTTGTTTCATACAGATTAAAAGATTATCCTTGCCACAAAATAAGTCATTAATTATCCTTGTCGGTGTCTATAATCCATTTAGTTTACATATAAGAAAAAAAAAAAAAAACGAAAAACTAATGTGATTCAACACAGATTCCTCTATGAGATTTTGATAAAGTGTGAATTTGTGAAACTGGCACGAATCAATATTGATAATTTGAATAACATTAAGGTACAAGATGACAGACTAGAGACGCTAAATGTAATGTTTTATATAAAAAACTAATAAGACAAGTAGGTGTCCACTTTTCACAATTTAAACCTACAACAATGATCAAAACTAAGACACCACACAAACATTTAAACAAAATGTTCTAGAATTCAGTCTAAGGTGTGCCACGTTATGTACATGACATTTAATGCGTTCTAGTAGATTTTATTTACTAAGTCTAAACAGTTGATGTCCTTGTGGATGCTGATTATGGACCTATTCTTACATTCAAGTTCCTCATTATTATTTTGGAGAAAAAATATTGGCAATAACACTGGATATTAATAAATAGAAGTATATCTTGTGAAGCAGTTCTCAAAATGCTAGATGCTTTGAAGAAGTCTGCAGAGTGTTCTAGAAATGACTCCACTTATAATTCAGTATTCTGAAAATTCTCTGTAAGTTGAATTTCACCAAAAAGGTTATGCTGTAATTGTCTCATTAGTAAATTAAAATATGGCGAACAAACTTGTTTCATTATTTTTAAATTACCTGTAGAATAATAGCATAAACTGCATATGTAGCTGAACTAAAGCAGTCTTTCAATTCTAGGCAGTAGATTTTCCAGCTACGATTATGATGTATCTGTAGAGTCAAAAACTTAACCCTTTTTTGTATTTCATTGTTTGAGAAATCCATTTTTGTTTCTTATTTATGGCCATGAGGAGTACTGAACAGTATATACTGACTCTTCTATAATATGATGATAAAGTATTTTCCTTGAACCAAATCGTTGAAATATTGTGACAACATGATGCCATGACTCAGGTGATAACTTGAGAAGATTTCATCGATGCATGTGATTCGATTATTTGATTTCTGAATTGTATGATGTTATTATATATTTGAAAATTTCCTTTTTAATGTAAATATTTGTAATTATGAGAGAGAAAACCTTTCAAAACTTTGTTTTAAATAAAGGCAGAAAGAAATAGTATATTTCAAGAGGTTATCAGGCTACTTTAATCCTACTTAATTAGAGATTTTGGAAGAAGTTTTTTCAAGCAGGATACACACAGAATTGGTGTATGGATGTATTAAGATATAAGAAGATGACAGAAATTGACTGATATTATAGATGTAAATCACCAAGAGGGATGTATTAGAGAAGTATGTGGAACAGCAGTGTGAACATACATCATGCCACGAAAGACAGTCATAACCAATGATCATGTCCTCATCATCCTGTTATGTGCAGAAGGTTTGTCAATCAGAGAAGTTTCTCAGACATGAGCAGTAGAGTCAAAGTGATGTGGTGCGACATAGAACTGGTTCCAGTTGTCAGGTAATGCTGAGGACTTACATGACACCTGTTGTCCACATTCTACAGGTGCACAAAATGATCGATATCTATGACTTTCGAGTGAGAGGTTCAGAGGACTGAGAGCGCCAGAACTGAATCCGGCTTTTGAAGAGGCTACAGGTTAGCGTGCATCGCATCAAACTGTTAGGAGATGACAGCAAGATGCGTATCTCCATTCACGACGAACATTGAGAGCCTCGTGTTGTGCACAACAACATTATATTAGAGATGGGCAAAAAATCATGTAGAATGGATGCCCCGCGATTGGTATTGGGTGCTTTTTATGGACAAAACTCGGATCTCTTTGAACGCCGGTAATCACAGACATGTCTGAAGACAACTCAGTAATACTGTCGCAGAAGAAACTCTGTCGTACTGGCACTGTGGTGTAGCAGTTGTTATGCTAGACTGTTGCATAGAGAGTCGTGAGTTCAAAACCCACCTCAACTAAAAAATTTTAATTTCTATATTCGGTTCAAGGACGTTCTAAGAGTATCCACAAATACCAAGAGTCATGGTACTGGAATGTTCTGTAACTGTACATATACTGTATGTGCTCTGGCCAGAGGCAGTTCGCTCTGCGCTCTTGTATGGGCAAGTGCTGAATAAACCTTCGTTAAGTGAAGTTAGTGTTTGTCATTCATCTAATTACACCTTCTTCTGTGTGACATTATTCTGGTGGAGGCACCAGGTCTTGGAACTTGTGATAAAGCACATTAAAAATGGTTCAAATGGCTCTGAGCACTATGGGACTTAACATCTGAGGTCATCAGTCCCCTAGACTTAGAACTGCTTAAACCTAACTAACCTAAGGACATCACACATATCCATGCCCGAGACAGGATTCGAACCTGTGACCGTAGCAGCATCGCGGTTCCGGACTGAAGCGCCTAGAACCGCTCGAGCGTACATTATCGACGACGCAGTGGCTCCCATCAGGCCACGACAGAGCCGCCATTTACGTGGTGAGAAACGTGAGTTCAAGCCATATCCAACAGGACGACTTGCCAAGTGTGCACCACGTCTTCAAGAGTATGAGATTACCATAGTGTACAAAAGTGGAAGAAAACACCAAGATGCCGACTGTCTCTCAAGAAACCCTGTGGGAGACCATCAAGACTTTGATGTAGATAATGACTATTTCGCTGCACTCCAGGATCTCTTTGCTGAGCAGAAGGACGCCAAGATATCTCAAATTATGCTTGCCTTAAATCGGTCAGAGAATGTGAAAGGACAATTTAAGGTAGATAATGGATTACTTTGCAAGAAAAGCTTTGATCCGTTTGGAAAGATGTGGCTACCAGTGATTCCTAAACACATGCACTTACAAGGGAACCTCCCCATCGCACCCCCCTCAGATTTAGTTATAAGTTGGCACAATGGATAGGTCTTGAAAAACTGAACACAGATCAATTGAGAAAACAGGAACAAGTTGTGTGGAACTATGAAAAAAATCAAAATATACAAACTGAGTAGTCCATGAGCAAGATAGGCAACATAAAGGACAGGCTAAGCTTAGGAGCACCGTGGTTAGCGTGAGCAGCTGTGGAACGAGAGGTCCCTGGTTCAAGTATTCCCTCGAGTGAAAAGTTTACTTTATTTATTTTCGCAAAGTTATGATCTGTCTGTTCGTTCATTGACTGTTCACTGTATACGTTTAGTATCTGTGTTTTGCGACCGCACCCTAAAACCGTGCGAGTAGTAGATGAAAGGACGTGTCTCTCCAATGGGAACCGAAAACATTTGGTCGCAAGGTCATAGGTCAACCGCTTCCTCCACAGGAAAACACGTCTGATATATTCTATACGACACTGGTGACGGCATGTGCGTCACATGACAGGAATATGTTGTCGACCTACCAAACTTGTACACTTGGCGAATGGGTAAAAAGATTCTTCTACCTTGCCCGATTTAGGTTTTCTTGTGAATGTGATAATCATTCCCAAAAAAGTGATGAAAACATAAGAGTTTGTCAAATAAACTGCAACAACGGACGGACGGATAGTAATTGTCTGAAAATAAAAAAATTAAATTATACGCTGGAGGGAAGACTTGAACCACGGACCTCTCACTCTGCAGCTGCTCACACTAACCACGGGACCATGACGCTCTGCACCTCATAATATTCTTGATGTTGCTTATATTGCACATGGACTACTAAGTTTGTATATTTTGCTTATTTTTTCATAGTTCCACACAACTTCTTCCTGTTTTCTCGATTGATCTGTGTTCAGTTTTTCAAGGCCTATCAACTGTGCCAACTTATAACTTAATATGAGGGGGGTACGATGGGAAGGTTCCCTTGTCAGATCTTCTACAGAAATTCCATGACACACCTGAGGCCGGACATTTAGGATTTATTAAGACATACGATAGAAACCGCAAGGGATTTTTCTGGCCAGGTTTATTTAGGAGTGTCCGTTGCACTGTCGAGTGTGCCAGAGGAGAAAGGCAGTTCTTCAGAAACCATCTGCCTGACTCATACCAATTCCACCAGCCAAAACGCCTTTCCAGCATGTTGGGATTGGCCTCCCCGGATGATTACCAACGTAGCTAGTGGCAAAAGATGGATTATTGTTTGCACTGATTATCTGACAAGCTTTGATATTACAAAAGACGTCAAACAGTTGAAGCACTCGAGGTAGCCAAATTCATCGTGGACGACATTGTATTAAAACACGGTGACCCAAGATCGTTAATTACAGATCGAGGGAAAGTTTTTCAATCGAAACTTGTGACCGAGATAAACCGTCGGTGCAACATTACTGATCACGTGACGACTGCCTAAGATTCACAAACTAACGGGCTTACTGAACGCCTTAATAAGACCTTGGCGGACATGCTATCAAGTTCATCAACATTGAGCAGAGCAACTGGGATGAGGTGCTACCTTTCGTGACGTTTGCCTACAACACTGCCAAATAAGACACCACAGGATTTACGCCATTTTTCCTGGTGCATTGGCGTGAAGCGACTACTACTACGGACACTGTGTTTCCGTTACATCCTGATGATGTGGACAACGAGTACATCGGCCAGGTGTTAACCAGAGATGAGGAAGCTCTGCAGATCGATCGAGTCCGCACGCTGCAGGCTCAAGAAAACGATCGCCGAAGGTATGACGTGAGCCACCGCTCTGTTGTCTACCAGCCTGGTGACCTAGTCTGGATCTTCACTCCTGTTCAGAAGGTTGGCCTCTCTGAGAAGCTCCTCAGGCGCCACTTTGGACCTTATAAGTTTGTCAGACAGTTGTCTGATGTTGAAGATTTCGACCCTGACAAAAGACGACGAAAGATCAGAGATATGGTCCACATCCTTCGAATTAAGCCCCATAAGGATCCTGCAACCCAGGGTAAATTATAAAGCCCCATCGACATGGCAACAAGCGGAAAAGTGATGAAGACCGTAGTGACAAAGGAAGTTCTAAGAAGATCACCGCCAGGGCGAACATCAGTCATCGGGAGTTGGAGTATGCAGGACCGATGACCCGTTCCCGGAGAAGGAGAACGTAACACCGAGACGCTGTTCTCTTAAGGAGGGACAGTGAGATGACAGTGTGTAAGGATATGGCACATTAACATATGACACCACTCCTACATGCTTCTTTCACTGCTGTGTTGGCTGTTTCATTTCCCTGTATCCCGACACATCCAGGTACTCAGCAAAATATCACCTCGTTATCTCGGTGTGGTATCTGCTATAAGCTGTCATGGAGGATCTAAATCAACTGGTTTACTGGATACTGAGTAAGTCACAACAGACAAGAAACTTTGTACTGTGATGCCTTTGAATCCACTGCAGTACAATCATAATGCTGTGTAAATTTGCACCATAATTTGTAAATTGTTTCAGAAGCCTACTTTGATTGATTGATTTTTATTGTTGTAGAGACCTCAGAGATCATCTGAGGCATTACAAAAAAGTCAATATTACATAGTATAAATGTTACACAAATAATTACAAATACAAGAAAAATATTACACAATATAAATGTTACACAAATAATTATGGTACCCTCACACAAAAACAAAACAGAGAAACTTCTGGTACAAATTGATATTGCATAGTAAATTTAGCCAGTTACAGACTTACTCATATATAGAAGCATATAAAAACTGATCACAAAAACCCTATCTGAGAAAACAGCTGAGCAACTGGGTGCAGCCGGCCAGTGTGGCTGAGCAGTTCTAGGCGCTTCAGTCTGGAACAGTGCGACCGCTATGGTCGCAGGTTCGAATCCTGCCTTGGGCATGGATGTGTGTGATGTCCTTAGATTAGTTAGATTTAAGTAGTTCAAAGTTCTAGGGGACGTATGAACTCAGATGTTAAGTCCCATAGTAATCAGAGCCATTTGAACTGGGTGCATACTCTTGCTGGCCTCCATTTATACAATAAAACCTTGGCACATACTTAAAACTGAAGAAACTAATTTAAAAAAAAATGTAATCCACAGTACAAATTTTCTTGTTCTGCACCAAACATAAAATCACTTTGGGATTAAGAAGATGCCAAGGCAGCAATTTGTTCCATTCCAGACTGCATATTTGGAGGTCTGATATATGTGATGGTTATAATTAAACTTTTAGTATTTGAGAGGGCCCCCACAACAAGTGAGTGATATTGGGACCATGATACTTTGTGGAAACATGTGTAAGGACACACAGAAGAGAAATAATGAATAAATCATTGAAAGACACACATTTTAATTTCCACACGGTAGGGTAACATTTACTAATTGTGTAACACATTAATGTTCCAGATTACAAATATTGCTCAATGTGATGATCATGTGCTTTTGCAACAGTCTGGAATTGCACTAGAGATTGCTCTACTTCTGCCTGAAACGACTATGGAACACGGAATGTTCAGCTGTTGTGACACAGCTCGTGCAGTGCTTTAAGATTGAACGTTGTGTACAGTGTTCTCAGCCATGGCAGCAATAGTGACTTCTCCAACAATTTGTGGTGGAATGGGCCAACAGCATGTCCCAGAAGCAATTCTCAAATTGACAGTTAAGTCAAACTACCGAACTGTGTTCTTCAACTCTGGTGTGGAAAGAGTGCCTCTCTGTATATCTTTAATGTGTCGATACTCATGAAGAGCAGCAGCTCTACTGCTGTTGTTTTTACAAAACAGCTTTATGAGTGAAGCCCTGCTTACCTTGTCCAGACCCTTGTTGACTGTCTGCAACTGCAATGCATACTGATGCTCATGTTTCAGCCCTATGTCACCGTTTCAGTACCAGTGCCTAATGGCAAGTCATGACACAACACTACTAACAATGCAAATCCTGCGGTGCACAGTCTGAACATCATTCCTATACAGCTGGGTACCCATCAGGTAAGTAGCTTTCCATCTAAACTTGTTCAAGTACAAAAAGTTTACTTATAACCACCCTGTATCCAGACCTGTGATGCAGTTGGCAGCGCAGATGCCAAAGGGCTTGACTGCATGGGGCCAATTCCTTAACAGCTGCTCAAAGCTGGGATGAACCACTGCATCAAATGCCCGTCACTGAGGCAATGCTAAGATTTTCAGGGCCTGTAAAGTCAGGAGGAGGTTCCACTGAATCGGTAGTAGTTGTTCACATGGACTGAACTGGGCTGGGCAGATAGACTCCAGCTGATTTCTGAATTACCTCACGTCAGACAGTGTCTAACATCTTGAGGTAGGAAACATGTGCCGATCCATAAACCATGGTGCTGTAATCTAACTGTGATCTGATGTACGCCCTATAACACTGCAGGAATTGGTACCTGTCACCTCCATATGTCTTTCTGCTAAGCCATTTCAAAATATTCAATAATTTGATGCTATCTGTACACAGCTTTTTGAGGTCTAGGGGCCAGATTAATTTTGCAACAAATAGTGGTCTCATAAAGTTCAAACTGTCCTTAAAATTTAAAATACTGTCCCCCATTGTGAGCTCTGGTTGGTCAAAACTTTGATGAGCATGATTAAAACTGACCCAGGTAGTCTTCTCTAGTGAAAATCTAAAACCAGTTTTATTGGCCCTGGTTACCAGCCTCCTTATGGTCAGCTGTAGTTTCCTCATTGTCACTGTAAAATCAGAGGAAAAGTAGAAGATCTCAAAGTCATCCAGAAACAGAGGACTTTAGGGAGAGATTCTTACTGTAGAGGAAATATTAATATCTATGACAAACAGAGTGACAGTGAGTACACTGCCTTGGGGGTTCCCATTCTCCTGAACAAAGCAATCAGATAAGGTCTCAGCAATAAGATGGCAAAAGTGCCTATCTCCAATGAAGGCTCCAATAAGAAGCGTCCCCATTTATGAAGTTGGCGATGGATGTTGTACCTCCCAAGTGGTGGTGTGTGCCTTTTCAAGGTCAAAAAAATGCATTGACTAAATGGTTTTGATGTAAAAAAAGACTTCTGAATCACCATCTACTGTAGAAATAACTTGTCAAGGTTGGAACGGTAGTACCTGAAACCACACCGGGAACAGTACAGATGACCTCAGCATCCGAAGAGCCAGACAAAGCAGTGGTTGACCATGTACTCGAGGATCTTACCCATGCAGATAGTAAGGGCTACACACTGTTAACTCTTAGGGTTGGTACAATCCTTGCCTGGTTTCCTTAAGGAAATAATATTGCCTCCTTCTGAGTGGTGCGATACTGTCCATCACATCAGAATTGATTGAAATAAAACAGGAGCTTGTCTTGGGTTTCACAGCACATGCAACAGAGCCTGGCATAATGAATCTGATCTAGTCGTGATATGGAAAGAGCTGATTCCAATTACCACACAGAGAATGTATGTGTGTAGGTCTCCTAATTACATGAGAAGAAGCGTAGTCATCTCCACAGGGCTATGAAATGTCAAACTCAGGAGATTGTCCAGATAATGCAGTGGCAGTAAAGTGTTCAGGTACAACCTCAGCTACATCGCTGGGCGTGTCCACCAAGATCCCATTACTCAACACGGTCATATGAGGAGGTGTACCACTCTTGCCTGAAATTGTCCTCATTGATTCCCAAACTCGTGTAGTGTTATTGGACCAATTAACTGAAGATTCAAACTCCTTCCAGAAGCTTCTCTTCCATTCTTTTACCACTCACCTTAATTGTGATCTTGGAGTCCTCAAGGTACACATATTTTCTGCAGCTGGATGGTGTTTGAAGTTCCTCAAAGCTGTGCACTGGCTCCAATTGCCAAGTGCTGTTCTTTGTTCCACCGATGAACAGACCATTGTCTGAGGTGGCTGTTGGACTGGGGAATAGTATTGGTGGCAACTAAATGGATGACACAAGTGATATGGTCCACCATCTCCATGGCAACCAATTTTCCCCCTTGTAGCACCCATCTTTGTGGTCTCCTGTTGATCACTGACCCAGTCAGCAGGTGGATCCATACCAGAATGTGGCCACAGGAATGTGTATCTGTGGCCACTTCCCACTGAACAGACTGTAAAAACTACAGATCATAAAAAAGGTCAATTGCTACAGGTGAACCTGTAGCTGTAGTTAAGTGTGTCACCCAACCAATTAAAGTTAGGTCCTCCCTGAATGGTGGAGGCCTCCAATAATTTGACCCCCAGGGCGTGTGATAGACGAGCCCCATAGCACATTGTGTGCAGTGAAATCACTGAGGGAGAATGGGCAGGGAAGTGCCTTTAAAGCCTCTGTCAGTGGATCTGTATTCAGCGGATCTTGAGGTGCAATGTATAAAGAACGTACTGATCGTAGCAGTCGAGAGAAATTCCACTGCAACTGCTTTTATAGCCATGGTAAGAGGGACAGGAGAGGAGTGTCATCTGTCATCAACAAAAACAGCCACTCCACAGCAGCCATTCACTCCATCAGCACATAGCACACCTTGCGGCTACGGTTATTCTAATTTTTTTCATCAATAAAAAATAGAGGCATGTGCCTTCCTTGCTGTCCACTCAGTGAAGCAAGGGCCCTACTTGCAGTAATATTGTCCTTGGTTTAGGGATGGCAGTCTGTTAATGCAGGTGTGTCAATGACTTTAAAATGCGTTATTTATAAGCACATGCAGAACAGTCTCTCCTGGACCAGAAGCTGCATTTCTTCCACATGTGATTAGTAGCCATTTAAGTTCCACTGCAATAGACATGTCCCTGTAGGATTCATTGATCAGTAATGTTTGTCCTTGCCCTTCTGCCTTGTAGTCAAGTCAGTGAAGGAAATTTTTTTTTATATAGTGATAGGAGACAGTGTCATGAACAACATACTAAAAATGCGTACCTGTGGGGTATGAGAATTGGGGTGGGGGGCATTTATATGCCACTTTTTTATGTTTTTCTTGAATAGCTCAAAAACCATAGCTTCTGTCGAAAATATCTCACAGTACAAAAGTAAAGTACATTAAATTTTCTACAAAAAAGGCACAATTCATCTTTTCTCTAGCACTAATAGTTTCCACGTTACAGGGGATGGAAAAATCGCAAATTATTAATAATAGTTTTTTAATGTTATAAAATTGATTTTTAACGACCACTAAACTTATGAAAACAGAAAATTTACATTAGTTATTACAAAATAATATCTTATATTTAAAGGGTACATTTCAAAAATCAACATTTGTATCATCATCATCTTGCTGTTTGAGTAACAGTGCATCATTCGTACACGTTCCATGGCACGTGCCACAAACCATGGAATGTGTGATGTCCTCTTTTCAGCATTCAAATTGTGTGCTGACAACAACACAGTCCCCAGACTTCACTGCCTTTAAATGAGATAATGTCCTCGGAACTTATTCCTCAGGGCATCCACCTTTTCTAGGTATAGGTACTGAGCCTGTAAAGAACTTTTTATAGCAATCCTGTTGATATCTTGCATCTGCATTATGTAGATCTCCAGCAGAGTACACTGGCCTTTGGGTGGTGTCTCCTCATTCATCCTTCCTCTCCTCTGCATGAACTGTTATTGCATAATCGTAACTGAGGATCAAACACTGTAAACATTTCACCACCATTTTTGGGGTGTCTTCCACACAAAACAGAAAGCTAATTTTAAAATCAAATTTCACTTCAGTTGAACGCAAATGTTTGACTCTAGCTGATGTTGAAGGCTGTTCCTCCGAAATAGCTTCTCTTAGAAATCTTTTAATTGACTTAGCTCCGGTACACTCTTTTCTGTAAAATGCATGAACAAAATGTTTTTTTGTTCATGAAACTATCAACTTTCCCATCTTTTCTCAAATAAATGGCATTTAGCGATCCACGTATTCCTTCCTCACTGACATTGCATGGGTCACTTGAGGGGTGGCAGGTAAATATCCAATGGTTCATACTTCGTTATGTCGTTATGAAAAGACACTTAAATTTTCTGTGTGTGCTTTCATACCTTCGCCATTTACAAGAGCCTGAAAATTATTTTTTGCGATCAGTCAGAAAGCAATGGAGAAAATACTGAGCATAATTTCCAGTCTGCAAATCCACATTACTTTGTGCTCACTGAAAGAAAATGTTCCTACTTGCTATTTATTCAGCAGGATCAGGAACTATGACGATAAATAAAAGCTTTTGAGTTTTAACTGTTTGATGTATTCTGTAAAAGTTCAATGCACAAAGTTTAATACTATTCGTATTGGAAACAGCACTATTAACAGTTCAGAGGTGACCCCCGCAGACAGTACCAAGTAAAATGGTCTATCAATCTGATTCCTATTCACCAAAAGTTAATTGCTAGCCTTAAAAGTGGAAAATAATCTTGCCACTTGCCACATGGTTTCACCAACATAACAAGTGGCACATAAAAGGTTTCTTCCATGAAATTTAAGTGATCCAGGATGGTGTACAGCTCTTGTGTTGCGAGTGCACTTCCTACTTTAACTGAAAGTCGGCCTGTCCGCAGCTCATGGTCGCGTTCTCGCTTCCTGAGCATGGGGTCCCGGGTACGATTCTACGATTCCCGATGGGGTCAGGGATTTTCACCTGCTTTGAGATGACTGTGTTGTTGTCCTCATGAAAGTGGCAAGACTGGGCTGAGCAAAGGTTGGGAATTTGTATGGGTGCTGATAACCGTGCAGTTGAGTGCCCCACAAACCAAATATCATCATCAAGTCTGCCTAGCTCTGACATCATCCGAGTCACTAAGCACACAGACATTTGACTGATATGAAGATTGATATCTCTTCCCAACTGCCTCTCTTGCCATATTTATATAGGGGCGCAGTGGTCTGCCAAGCAGAACATCTGCTATCAACCATCCTAGGTAGAGGTAGCAGGATCTACATGGTGCCATTCTTGGACACACATTAATTAATAGCTCTGTTGTTTAAAAATTTACAGTCTTCTTAATTATTATATACACAGAGTTAAGTTTGATTTAGTTACTGAAAAACTTTTAGCTCTACTGCATTTAAACTTTGCGGGCTAGACTTCTTGAACAAAACTGGCTATAGAAAATGACCTCTGAACTGATTCTTTACTACTGCTTGTAACCCCTGTTATTTACAATACAGTCTTGAAACTTGGTACAGTTGTATTATTGCTTGAATGTAATCCAAGTGCCGTAATTAGAACTTTCTATTAAAAATACAAATGGTACTTAATGTATGATGAATAAGGACTTTTTTTATACCAAATTTGGTTTTTAGTAAATAACTTGAAAACTAATAGAGATAGCTTATTGGTGTGACATATTTAATGTTTTTACATCAAACTGAGTCTAAAGACCAATTCATCTTTTTGAGTGTAATATTTAATGCCTTCAGTTTTAAAAATGCCACTTTTGAGCAAAATATTGTTCTTACCAATTTGAGACTTGTAACTTCTAATTGTGATATACATTTGCATATTCCAAATAATTTTTAGCTACATTTGCATATTCCAAATAATTTTTAGCTTTGTAGTCATGTTATTCAGTACCACTTATTTTTTTTTTTTTCTTAAAATCATACATTTTGCCTGACATATTCACTTGATCATTCTGAGACTTTACGATGTTAGCATTTATATAGTTAGGCATACACTGACGGCACACTCGCTCACCTCTGTACATCTTACAATGATATAGCACTGGTTTCACTTCACACTGAGAACATCTCTCACACAGATTAAACATTTCTCAGCGATTATTTATTCATATTTTACATAAAAATTCTCTTAATTGTGGCAAATAAGTGCTCACTTCGTAAACTGGAAGTCACTCACTATTTAAACATGAGCACAGTGAAGTTACTTTGCCTGCTCACATACGAGAACTGGACAGGAAATGCTGGATAGTGTGTAGTCAACTATTCTGTGTGTAAACTGAAGAGCGAGTAGTTCTCATGGTTGGGGAACTGACCTCTATGACAACAATCAATTTTCCTACTAGCAGTACAAGGCAGTGTGCAGAGATTTATGTAGATTCTCTTCGTATGTGTAGCTTTATTACTAGCTAATACCTATATTCCACCTGGCATTAAAGCATTTTGTGGAAAATAAACACTCTCCAGGTGTGTTTGTGCCCTTTGTCATCAATAATTTGCAAAGTGTGTTATGAAAGGGTCAGTATGATTGTGGAACAGTGTGCAGTTGTTTTCAGTGACGTAGCGTGTAGAGAGAGTGGGGACTCACTTGCTCACCCTTCATTTCGCACACACAAAAAAAAAGTCAAGTAAGTGACCTCAAGCTGGTGACCTGCTTTCCTTCACACTTCTACCTTCCATCCCACTCCCTCCCACTGCCACCAATCAGTTCACTAGAACACGATTTATCCCTCAATATGGCTCTGCTGTGCTTAGATATGGCACAAAAATTTAATATTTGGTCTTAACCCACTTCATTTAACAAACATTATTTTTATACCACAGCAGAATATTGTCAAATGATCTTTCATAAAACCCAAAAAATATGTAAAAGCCATTAGTGGCATCACAGTTAGTGCCCAGTCTCATGAATAAGACAGTGATTAAAATTGAGGGTAGCAAAGCACGTTCCTTCACAAAGGAAAACACGGAGGAATTACCTCAGTTTAATTCTCTTACCACTGGAAAGACAAATGAAACGGATGTTAGTGTTGTATCACATATTGATTCCACCCCACTCATGTCACACAGTTGGTAGAGGCAACACAAGTTTCCATCAGATACCGATAGCGATCATATGGAATCTGGCAGACCCAATGGAGCATGCCCACTCAGCCTTGCCTCCAGCAGCTCCGTACCACAAACAGCTTCTGCTGTCGTGATGTAGGACAGCCGGTGGCAGCCATACAGCCACTCATACTTGGACCCTCTTCGCTACATGAAGCTACACCATTGTTCGAGCTTTGGTTCCGAGAGCTTCAGCCTTTTTGCTATTGTATTAACTGGACTCTATTTCTTGCTGCATTATTTGTAATGAGTTTTTGTACATTTGGAAAGATACAAGTTAAGTAAATCTTCTGTTAACTGTATTAACTTGTTTGCTAATTATTTCTGCTCCTGTCCAGCTTTCCTATGGCAACAGTTGCCACACCACTCTGTAGGCCACCTCTCCTTACTGTTGTGTCCAAAGTCGTACACAACATACCTGGTAATGAGCAGTCATTCCTGTGTGTAGCAGCCTTCAAGTTGACTGCTTCCTGTTCTGTCACCTTTTTGATTGGTTTTTGCTGTTACTGATTGTCTTCTGTGACCTCAGTATTTACCTTGATTTTGCTCTTTATGTTATAGGGTCCATGGTTGCTGCTTTTGCACCCCTTCCCTGTGTTTATTTGTCTTGTAATTTTGTGCTATGCTTAGTCACTACGGTTACTAAGCCGCACTCACTCAATTTCAGAGTCAACAAATGGCACAACTGATTGCAGTGATGAATCGCTTCTTGGTGATGCAGATGACTTCACACAAGATGCTGGACACAATGGCAGCTCCACCACCTGCATATGTACTGCCATTTCTTGAGATTGACAAGACAAAGGAAGACTGGACAAAGTACCTTGCACAGTTCAACACACACATCGCAGTGCATCACATACAAAGTACTGACAAACATTCTTATTTCCTGGGCATGGCAGGAGTGACTGTGTATAGCTTGTGTGTGATTTTGTTGCCCATGTCACAATGAAGGACAATGGACAGCCAAGTTTTATTAAAGATTGTCCTGTCCGTTAGGCTCTCCGAGAACAGGTGGCTCAGGAGTTTACTGCTCTGAAATACAGTGGGGTTGTAGCACTCATTACTACCAGTCAGTGGACTTCCCCTCTTGCTGTTATAAAAAAGCCGTCCAGCTGACTCTCGCTGTGTTCCTATTTTAAAAAAATTGTGAATATTCAGTCAGTACTTGACAAGTGTCCCTTGCCGTGCACAGAGAGCTGATGGGTAAACTAGGTGCTGGTTGTTATTTTTCCAAAAGTTAAACTGCGCAATGCTTACTTGCAGATCCTTGTGGATAAGCAGTTGCAAGAGGTTTTTGTCAATTATACTCATCTGATCCCCTTCGAATTTTTAAAATTGCCATTTGGCACTGCTTCCACACACACAATATTTCAGCATTTTTTGCAGCAGCTGACTGCAAAAGTTCTTTTTTTGCTCAAATTATTTAGATGACATCGTCATCTCTGGTCCCACTCCTTATGAATACATTATCAGTCATCACACTCTGTTTCAAGTATTGTCTGCAGCTGGTCTCAAATGTAACAGAGACAAATGTGCGATCTTTCAGACTGAGCCTGAGTACTTAGGAAATGTCATCAATAGATATGGTGTTAACCCATTGCAATCACATTTGCCTACTATCTGTGACCTACCACCCCATGCAATGTGCAGGAATTAGTCTGTGTTAAGGAATCTCACGTTTTACATCCAATTTATTCCTAGTACCAATCAAATTGCAGCTGCCTTGCATCACTTGCACAGGAAGAATGTTCCTTTTGTTTGGTCACAAGAGAACAGTGTCAGTCTGCTTTCCACAAGTTGGAAGATGCCTTGCTTAGTGATTGATGATTTATTCATTTTGATCCACCCAAACCTGTGGTCTTGGCTGTGGCTGCTTCATATTAAGGCATCAGTGCAGTTTTGTCGCATACATTTGGTGCTGTTGATAGGCCAATTGCCTTTACTTCGAAGCTGTTGACAAAGCTCAATGTAATTATTTGCAAATTGGAAAGGAGGCTTTCACTATTGGCTTAAAGTGTCACTAAGTTTCAGCAGTATCTTTTTGGCAGAAAATTTTACTTGGTGACTAACCATAAACATCTACAATCTTTGTTTAGCCCTTCTCATTCAGTCCCAATTTGCCCAGTACAGAATCTGCAGTGGTGGGCTCTTCTTTTGTCAAATTTCCTCTGTGAATTGTGTATTGGCTCACTTCGAAGCATACTCACTTCTAAGCATACCAACACAGATGCTCTTTCTCGTCCCCTGGTGGCTCAGATTATGGATTTGATGAGGCTCTGCTTTTTGTTGCTGAACTGATGCACAAGACACTGATGCTTTGCATTGCTTTCTACTTAATTGCTGGAATACTTGCCCAGGCCACAGCAGCTGATCCTGATTTGCAGATTCTGTTGCACTACATCTGCAGTGGTGGGCCACATTCAACCATTGCCACATCGCTGCAGCTCACTAGGGTTGTCATTTTGCTTCACGCCAATAATGACCACTCATATGTTGTGGCTCTCCACCCTGAAGTGCTTCGTTTACTACACCAAGGTCACTGCAGACTCGTCCGCACCAAGCGGTTGGCGCGACGTCAGATGGTCTAGAAGCACAAATTGAACAGTTGAATCTCAGTGTCAAGCCTATGCTGAACATCAGTTAGCCCTGCCACATCAATTCTTTCAAGGGAACCTCCCCATCGCACCCCCCTCAGATTTAGTTATAACTTGGCACAGTGGATAGGCCTTGATAAACTGAACACAGATCAATTGAGAAAACAGGAAGAAGTTGTGTGGAACTAAGAAAAAATAAGCAAAATATACAAACTGAGTAGTCCATGGGGGACATAGGCAACATCAAGGAGGACGTGAGCTCAGGAGTGCTGTGGTCCCGTGGTAGCGTGAGCAGCTGTAGAAGTAGAGGTCCTTGGTTCAAGTCTTCCCCCTGGTGAAAATTTTACTTTCTTTATTTTTGCATAGTTATTATCTGTCCGTTAGTTCATTGACGTCTCTGTTCACTGTAATAAGTTTAGTGTCTGTGTTTTGCGACCGCATCGCAAAACCGTGCGATTAGTAGACGAAAGGACGTGCCTCTCCAATAGGAACCGAAAACATTTGATCGCAAGGTCATAGATCAACCGATTCCTCCACAGGAAAACACATCTGATATATTCTATACGACACTGGTGACGGCATGTGTGTCACATGACAGGAATATGTTGTCGACCCACCTAACTTGTACACTTGGCGAATGGGTAAAAAGATTCTTCTACCTTGCCCGATTTAGGTTTTCTTGTGGATGTGATAATCACTCCCAAAAAAGTGATGAAAACATAAGAGTTTGTCACAAACTGAAAATAAAAAATTAAACTTTTCACTCGATGGAAGATTTGAACCAAGGACCTTTTGTCCCACAGCTCCTCACTTTACCACCAGACCACGGCGCTTCTGAGTTCCCAGTGTCCTAGATGTTGCTTATCTTCCCATGAACTACTCAGTTTGTATATTTTGCTTATTTTTTCATAGTTCCACACAACTTCTTCCTGTTTTCTCAATTGATCTGTGTTCAGTTTTTCAAGGCCTATCCACTGTGCCAACTTATAACTTGATCTGAGGGGGGTGCGATGGGGAGGTTCCCTCGTTTCTATGGCCCAAACCTCAGGCACCTTGGCAACATTTGCATTTTGATTTGAAATGTCTTTACTGGTATATACGTTAGCTTGTTGTTGTTGTTGCTTTCAGCAAATTTCCCTTCACATTTCCTGTGCACTCTAATATGGCTCATTCACAATACAGTCCTTGTTGATCTTTTGCCTCGAGGGATTGCCTGACGTGATTGTGACTGACAATGGACCTCAATTTGTTGCCACTGAGTGAACAGTTTGCGCTCTCTCGGCTCTTGTCCAGGTTAACTATTTCTGTTCCTGTCCAGATTTCCTACAATGACAGTTGCCACACCACACTGTAGCCCACTTCTGTTTATCATTGTGTACAAAGTTGCACAGAACAATTAGTGTCTCTGGCACTGAGAAACAGCTGAAGTAGTTACAACTGAACAATGCTATATGGTCCGATGGAAACCCTATCAGATTCTATACTGAGTTTGTAGTTGAGTTAGTCCCTCTTCTAACTGTAATCTATTGTAGAGTACTATCAAAATACTGCACCCAGTAGTTTGAAGAGAGCACAGGTCACACGTGTCTACAAGAATAATAGAAGTGATCCACAAAACTACCATCCAATACCCTTGACATCAATTTGTTCTGGAATCTTTGAACATATTCTGAGCTCAAGCATAATGCCAACCAGCATGGATTCTAAAAAAAATATATTTAATCATGTGAAACCCAACTCTCACTTTTCTCACATGACGTACTGAAAGCTTTGGATCAGGGCAGACAGGTAAATGATGTACGTCTTCATTTACAAAAAGGATTTGACTTAGTACCACATCTATATTTTCAAAAGCATGATCATATGGGTATCAAGCAAAATTTGTGGCTGGGTTTAGGATTTTTTGATAGGGAGGATGCAGCATGCTATCTGGGAGGGAGAGTCATTGTCAAGACGTAGAAGTAAATTTGGGTATGCCCCAAGGAAGTGTTTTGGGACCCTTGCTGTTCATGTTGTCTGTTTATGACCTTGAAGACAATATTAATAGTAAGCTCAAGACTTTTTGGAGATGATGCAGTTATCCGTAATGAAGTACTGCCTGAAAGAAGCTGCATAAATATTCAGTCTGATCTTGATAAGATTCCAAAATGGTGCAAAGATTGGCAACTTGATTTAAATGTTCAGAAATGTAAAGTTGTGCACTTGTGCAATGAAGCACTGTAGCATCCTGTAACTATAATATCAGTGAGTCACAGCTGGAATCAGCCAAGTCACACACATATCTGGGTGTAACGCTCTGTAGGGATCTGAAATGGAATGATCACAATAGCTCAATTGTGGGTAAAGCAAGTGGGGTAGACATCAGTTTATTGGATGAATACTAGAATACTTGGGAAATACAATCAGTCTACAAAGGAGATTGTTACAAATCACCCTTGTGACCCATTCTAGAATATTGTTCAACTGCATGGGATCCATACCAAATAGCACTAATGGGACATTTAACCTATACAAAAAAAAGGGCAGCACAAATTGTCATAGGTTTGTTTGACCCATGGTAGAGTGTCACACACATGCTGAAGAAACGGAATTTTCAGGCTATTGAAGATGGGTATAAACTATCCTGAGAAAGCCTACTTATGAAGTTTCAAGAACCAGCTTTAAACAATGACTCTCAGAATATACTACCATCCCCTACATATCGCTTACATAGGAATCAGAAGGGCAGGATAACATTAATTACAGCTGGCACAGAGACATTTAAAAAATCATTCTTCCCATGTGTGAAGGGAAGGGGAGAAACCCTAATAAATGGTGCAATGGAACATACCCTTTGCCATGAACTTCACAGTGGTTTGCAGAATATAGCTGTAGGTGTAAAATTAGTCTTGTGTGTTTCTTTCACTTTAAATCACTCTGTACATGTACTCCAAGATATTTAATGAATGTGACTGCTTTCAGTGCTTGTTCAGCAATTGTGTACTCATAATAATGGATTTTTTTACCTACTTATGTGGAATACATTACAATTGTTTATGTTTGGGGTCAACTGCCAATCCTCGCACCAAACATCCACCCTCTGGATATCTTTCTGCATGTTGGGCAACTATTCTCCAGTATAACACCATCCACCAACAGCCTTATGTAGATTCCGACGTTATCCACTATGTCGTTTACATATACTGTGAGGTGGCGCAGTGGTTAGCACACTGGACTCGCATTCGGGAGGACGACGGTTCAATCCCGTCTCCGGCCATCCTGATTTAGGTTTTCCGTGATTTCCCTAAATCGCTTCAGGCAAATGCCGGGATGTTTCCTTTGAAAGGGCACGGCCGATTTCCTTCTCCATCCTTCCCTCTCCCGAGCTTGCGCTCCGTCTCTAATGACCTCGTTGTCGACGGGACGTTAAACTCTAGTATCCTCCTATACTGTGAACAGTAGAAGTCCTATAGTGCTCCCTTGGAGTGTGCCTGAAATTAATTTTACATCTAAAGATTTCTCTCCCATATGAAAGAGGTACTGTGTCCTATTGGCAGGAACTCTTCAATCCTATCACAAAGCTGATCTGATACTATGTACAGCTGTCTTCTTCATTAGGCGGCAGTGTGGAACTGTTTTGAACTTCTGAACACTTTGTGTTCTCTGCCTTGTGGCTCCCCACCCTGAAGTGCTTCGTTTACTACACCAAGGTCACTGCAGAGTCGTTCGCACCACAAGCAGTTGGCGCCGCGATGTCAGATGATCTAGAAGCGCAAATTGAACAGTTGAATCTCAGTGTCAAGCCTATGCTGAACGTGTGTACGTGTGTGTGTGTGTGTGATAGAGAGAGAGAGAGAGAGAGAGAGAGGCCTTGTTGGCCAAAGGCCAACATTCCGACTGTCTTTT
Source organism: Schistocerca americana (assembly GCF_021461395.2). NCBI lineage: Eukaryota > Metazoa > Arthropoda > Insecta > Orthoptera > Acrididae > Schistocerca > Schistocerca americana. The sequence continues at coordinate 151,845,776 of NC_060124.1, forward strand.
CGTTGTGCCTTTCTGCAACTCAGCACCTCTGCTATATCGTGAGTAGGAACTATTGTTTACATTATATTGTTACATTCCATCCCAGTTTTTTCCATTGTTCATTGTTTGTTATAAAATTCACCTTTTTGTTTTTAGATCATTACATCACCAAAATCCACACACACTGCTCTAGAGTCTTGCTATATTTACAGCTTCCATTTCAACACTGCGTTATCCAAATGTTACCTTTATAAAAGAAAGCATCAATTTACAACTTTTCATTCAAAACCTACTGTCAAATCTGACACAGATTAAAGTAGAACTTCAACCGCTTCATTTTGGATGACTTGTCTTGGCACTTATTTTTTCCAAATCACTTTTCTCTCCCATCGGAAAAATCTAGGTGAAATTTCCCACAATACACATGTTTCAGCAGATGGTGCCACAGCTATGACATGTATTATTATGTGACACTGCTGCCTATCATGTTTCAATGCCTGTCGATTTGTGAACACTTCCTGTGCTCAGAGGATGACCTTGTCTAATGATTACATAATGGTCCAATAGCTACAATCTGAATCAGTTACAATGGAGGTTATTGATCATGCGTCTGCACCACTCCCCTTGTCCTAAGTAAAGTGTACCCTTCATACAAGCGAATATAGTGTTCTAGAGCAAACACATCTGTGTTCATATTCCTATCTTTGATTGTCTTCAACTATAGGGTTGCCTGTCGCAACTTTATGTATAAAATGATATGTGTAAACACTACAAAGGAATGTACACAGTTGTATGTAAACAAATATGTATTGCAATTTTTATGGATCGTATGACCATGGGCCAATGGAGTTAGATGGTAGGAGTAACTATACATTTTACTTTTTTTATAGTTTTTTTTGTTTTTGTCTGTACAAGTCTGGTTAAAGATTTTGTTATTTGTTAGTGTGCAAAGTAAAAAGCTAACACTTTATAGTTGGAATATGTAAACATTGTACTTATTTTGTTTGTTAATGTAAGAGACAACAGAACATCCTTTTTCTTACAAATGACTACAATTTAGTATCCCAGAAACCTATATCAAATATTGTTGTGGATAAAATACAGGGTGTACATAAAGTCTGGGAACACTTTCAATTATTTATTACACAAGAACCAAACATTATACAGATATCATATATGAATCATTTTGAACAGAAACCCTGAAAGTTGTTTTTCATGTATACTGCCACTGTGTAATTTGCCGGTAGTCAGCACTAGTTGCACACATGGCGAGTTCAGGTGCGGAGCGAGCTTTCTGTGTTGGGAGTTCGACAAAAACAAGTGTACTACAGCTGTTCAACAGATGTTTAGAACCAAGTGTGGTAAGAAGCCACCAACAAGGAAGGCCATTTACTACTGGCACAACAAATTCGTTATGACAGGTTGCTTGTGCCCGGCAAAGGGAAGTGGATGTCTCAGTGTGAGTGACGTGCATGTGGAGCTCATACGAGAGACATTGCAGCAATGGCTGATGCCTCAAATGCAGTCGACTCTCCATCTTTCAGTAGGATGTGGGTCCACTCCATTTTCGTCGTGAAGTTTGTGGATACCTGAACACAGAAGTGCCACATCGATGGATCGATCGTGCTACAGAAGGGGACAGCTGTTTCATGAAATAGCCTCCCCAATCACCAGATCTCACTCCATATGACTTTTTTCTGTGGGGACACATTAAAAATCTGGTGTATGTACCGCCTCTACCACATGATGTAGCAGAGCTCTGGGAGAGAATATGGGAAACGATTGCCACAGTCGACGAGGTCATGCTGGGAAGGGTATGGCAAGAATTCGATTACTGTATTGACACCTGCCGGGTCACTCACTCATGGTTCGCATATTGAATATTTGTATGTGAAAAAACTTCAGAGTTTGTCTTCAAAATGCAGTTTGTATGACATCTGTACAATGTTTAGTTCTTGAGAAATAAATAATTGAAAGTATTCCCGGACTTTATGTACACCCTGTATTATGAAAAAGCCTGCCAAAAAGAATTGCCTGCTTGAACATTCCTGAGATTGAAGAAATTAGGATCATCAAGAAAAGGTAGGTACACACACACACACACACACACACACACACACACACAGAATAGATACTATTTTTCAACCTTCATCTTTTATGGATAATTCCTATTCAACAGTCTCACCAACTAAATGCGTATTTCTGAAGTACAAGAATTTGTACTTAACAACCATGTGTTTTTGAATATTTCATTGATGTTCTGCTTTTTTATCTTAGTTACTTTTGTTAAAGCCAGTAGTTTAAAAATGATGCAAACAATCTACAGAAATAATGCACCAATACAAAATCAGAGGTAAGGGGAAAAAATTAACTTGAACATTTCTTTGATGGTATAAATATATACTTTCATTAGTGATTTGTTTCGTCTTTCTGATACATATTATGAATATTTTATTTGTTCACCACTATGCTCAACAAGAAATACAAACAACTTCACTAGATGATTTTACAACTCATATTTGTAAAAGAGAAGTGCATGTTTGGTAGGCTGTCAAGAACGCACATTTGTTGTCTTCCTTTATGGTAACATTCACAAATAATTTCGTACTCAGTTGACAAAATTATGCCTGCTACAAAAAGTCTCAGATTTCATATGAAGAAATCAATCTTACTTTTTGACACTCATATTATTGTCCTCCAAGCAGTTTGTACATTATGTAAGCAGCCTCCTCTGCTTCCTTTTCACAATAACAATAAAAAAACTGGGGCAGTTTTCAATCACATGAACATGGCATTGTAAATATTTAGTTATCACAGTGAAGCTGCTAAAGCTTTTCTTTCTGAGTGCTTTCCAATTACAAATCTTGATACAAACTTCTCAATCACATTTGAGGTAAATGAACTGGTAATGAAAAATTCACAAGCAGTCACATTAATTAACTCATATTATTTCACAATTAACTGTATGACATGTGTATTTTCAACTTAGAGTTCTTCTGACTTTGAATTTTTTCTAGTGAACCAAAATCCATTTCATGAGCATTATTCAAAATGCTCAGATACATGAGCTCATTAAGATGTGAAGATAAATTTAAAATACTTGTGTAACTCACAGAACAGTTATTGAGTTTCAGTATAACAAGTTGTTTACAATTGAGAACATAATTTATACCTTCATCTGTAATATCATTTCTAGAAATATTCAAATGTTTCAGTCTTGGCAACTGTGGTAAGTACTGCATTCCCTCATCAGTAATATTACAACCTTTGACATTAAGTTGCTGCAGTTTATGACACCTACAGATGAACTTCAAGCCTTCATCTGTCAAACTTTTGCACATGGCTACACACAATCTCTGAAGGTTACGACAACTCTGAGACAGAATTTCTGCACAACTATCATCAAGTCTGCTGTTTGTCAAGTCAATCTCAACAATTCTTGGATAATGTATTCGCCGAAAAGTCCATTTTATAGCGGAAGGCGATATATGAGATGCATTTGGTATTTGTAAAATTTGCAGTTCTGGTAAGAGCACAATATTTTGGAAACACTCCTCAGTCAACTGTGAACAGTCATAAAACCTTAGTTTTATTAGCTTCTGACAAATTTTGATTGGGGTAAGAGAAGTAGCAGTAAATCCAAACCCATAACCATCTAGCACAAGTCCTTTCAACTGACTCCCCTTTTTTGCAATAAAATACAGTATGCTATCATCTCTTACTTCAATTCCATCCAGTCGCAAATACTCTAATGACTTACAGCCATCTGCTAAATGGCGCATTAAAGTTGAACCAGTATAGAATGTATGCAGCAATGATAAATACCGAACTTTATCAAACTTACTTAGTATGTAACCAAAATCTTCTGAATCAATATCCATGCTTCTTAATGTCAGGTATTCAATATTCGGCAGAGAAGCCAACAACATTTTCAGCATAACCACTGTTACTGGTCTTGTATCATAAAACTGAAGGCTTTTTATTTTCGGGCAACATTCACACAGTGTTTCAATGACAGAATGTTCAACATTAGCTACTAAAATAACTGAATGCAAGTATGGGGCGGCTCTTAGAACTGTTACAATTTTTTTAACAGATGTACTCCTTTCAGGAAAAAATGCAAGGTTCTGCCAGAGATTTGGGTGTCTAGCCAGAGACCTCCAGCGTGAGTTCACATGCTGTATGTTCAGCACCAGATCTTCCACTGAGCATCGTGAAAATATTTCCAGTAGTATCTCATTTGGCACATCATCCAAACTGATTGACATTATAAATGGAATTGTTAGGACCTGTATGAAGAAAACATGAACAGTTTATTTATACACTTCCTTCATTTATTCTCAGTCAAATACAACAAAGTAATTGATTGCAAATTTTGTAACTAAAAACACACACACACACACACACACACACACACACACACACACACACTCACACACACACTAACCTTTATTTTAAATATCTGCCAATATTTTGCAACCCTCCAGAGTTACCATCTTGAAGTATTTTGTTTACGTGCAAAGAGACATGAGATTATGGATTTATACACTTTATCAGCACCAGTTAGCCCATGTCTCAAAAATGTTTTATGAGAATTCTTGTTTGAAATATGCCATTCAGATTCTGAAAAAAAGAAAAGACACACACTATTAAGAATACAAACTTAACTTGTATGGTTGGTACTCCACAGCTTGTAAGTATTTGTTAAAAGAAATCTTGCTGTACACCATGAGCTCCACATAAAAATATTTTTACATGCAGCTCACAGTGTACAGCAAGACGTCTTAACACCAACTGAACTATTGCAGCAACACATCAAAATTTCAAATGGAAATGAGAGCCAAAGCCCATGCATTATTAGATTACAAATTCAATGTGGCATAAATTTAAGCAATGCATTACATATCTTGTTTGCAACCTGGCATTTTATTCACTGGAACAATTCAAAATGTGTCTACAATTATTTTTTTTGCCAATGTGAAATTAATTTGGCTGTGTGTATGTGTTTGTGTGTGTGTGGGAGGGGGGGGGGGGGAGGGGGGGGGGGGATGCTTAAAGAGACCATACTATTAGGGCATCGGTCCCTTTGTCCTCGAACAGACAGGTCTGTGCGACTGTAGATCACAATGGAGCCTACCATGCAAAACCCAGGGGAAGAAAACCCCAAGGTCTACCACTGTCTGCAAAGCTGAGGTAAAGGGGGCAAAAAGAAGAAAGGGAGACAGAGGAAGCAAGGCAAGCAAGGTGCTCCACCTAGGGAGCAGCCGGGAGCCCCTGAAAGCAGAGTGCAATGAAGGGACATACAGCTCCCAGCCCCCGTCACTTACCACAGGTACTCTACTCTGAGACTGCCTTTGAAAGACTGGCAACATGGACAGAGCAAGAGAAGCACAGAGGACCTCCACAAATTCGTAGTCTCCTTTATCACCCACACTTTGTTTTGTTAAGTCAGAGTGAGCCATTCCATATTCCAAGTACCTAAAACTTAATCTAATACTGATTGGAGGTCTGTTTCCAGAATACCAATCCCAAGAGTCAGTTTACTGGTAACCAGTTTGGCCAGGCTACCAGTGAATTCATTCCCCGAAATCCCGACATGGCCCAGGGTCCAGACGAAGGGCCCTGAGCGTTCACTTTGTTCAAGGGCATACAGGAAATTCTGGATAGCAATGACCAAGGGATGGTGAGGGTAGCAATCATTGAGAGCTTGCAAACTGCTCAAGGAGTCACTGCAGATGCGAAAGGACCCACCAATGCAAGAATGGATATACAGCCATCTGGCAAGGAGAGCAGTATCTTCCGTACGAGTACAAGCAAAGCCTACATGACCAGCAACCATCGAGCCATCAGTGTAGATAACTTCTGAACCGTGGGATGCTCCAAGGATAGAGAAAAATTGGCAGTGGAGGGTCTTGGGATGGACTGGGTCTTTCAGACCTTGTGATAGGTCAAGAAGAAGCTGTGGTCGAGGGATGCACGACAGAGGTGTATGGGACTGGATCCACAGGAGAAGTGAAAGAGGAAACAACTGAAGTTCAGACAGGATACACCAGATGTGGATTGTGATTGAAACTCTTGATCGGCACTGCCATTGCAGGAGATGGATTACCGTGTTTGGAAAGAAGAGTCAGTAGTTCGGATGCTTAGGGCAGCTATGAATTTGTATAGCACAATTGACAAGCTGCTGTTGTCACCTGATCTGCAATGGAGGGACCCCAGCCTCCATGAGCAAGCTGCTCATAGGGCTAGTTCGGAAGGCTCCTGTCACAATTTGAACCCCACAGTGGTGTATCAGATCCAGTATCTGCAATACTCAGGGCGATGCCAAACCGTATGCTAGACACCCATCAGCTAAGTGGGATTGTGTCAGGACTTTGTAAAGCTGCAGAAGGGTAGTGCGATCTGAACCCTAGCTGGTGTTACTCACGTAGCGAAGTGTAAGGTGCAGCCAGCACTTTTGCTTAAGCTGGAGGAAATGGGGAATCCACATCAACTGAAAAATTAAGACCAGTCCTAAGAAGTGATAAATCTCCACTCTGGAAGTGAATGAAGGCCAAGGTGAACACAAGCAACCAAACAAAGCCAAGGTGACAATGGGTTCACACCCATTGGGAAAGTGGCACATAGTATGAAGTTAAGCTGCTGGAGCAACAGCTGTAAGCGAACTCCAGGAGGTAACAGGATCAAAGGAGGAGGAGGAGATTAGTGTTTAACATCCCATCGACGAGGTCATTAGAGATGGAGCGCAAGCTCGGGTGAGAGAAGGATGGGGAAGGAAATCGGCCGTGCCCTTTCAAAGGAACCATCCCGGCATTTGCCTGAAGCGATTTAGGGAAATCACGGAAAACCTAAATTAGGATGGCCAGAGACGGGATTGAACCGTCGTCCTCCCGAATGCGAGTCCAGTGTGTTAACCACTGCGCCAGATCGCTCGTTAGGATCAAAGGAGTCATCAAAGAAGGATACATAGGATGGGTTGCCAGGCATGGCAAATAAACAGCATGCGTATTCACTGAGGAGACCATCACATTGGTATGACAGTGGTAGTAGGGCAGCTTCTGCTTACAGACTCAACCGGGATAGTGTGAAAAGCGCCAGTGCCCAAACACATGCTATGGTGGTGGATGGTATTGAGACTGTGTAAGAGGGAAGAATGTGCAGGCCATTATCAAAACACCCATAATCTAGTTTCGAATGGGCAAGGGACCAGTACAAACGGAGGAGAGGGTCTGATCCATTCCCCAGGAAGTACTGCTGAGGACATGCAGGACATTGAGGGACCATTCAGCAGGTGGCCAGGTAAGACATGGGAGGATCAAGAAACTTTCCTATCAAGCACGACCCAACAAATGTTGTAGTTTCAATGAATGGAAGAGCAACAGGTTCAAGACGTAAAGACAGTGGAAGAAATCCATTGCACTGCCAGAAATTCATACAAACCATTTTGTCAGGGGAAAAGTGAAACCCATTCAATGCTCCACTAGTAAAAACAATCCAGACAATGTGGAAGATGCCACTCAAGGAGAAAAGTCCTTGGAGAACTGTAATAGACCACAAAATCATCGACAAAACAGGAGCCAGAGATGCCTGGCGGGGAATAGGCCATAATTGGGTTAATGGCGATAGCAAAGAGCACAACGCTAAGGACGTAATCCTGAGGCACACCGTTTTCCTGGATAAAGGTGTTCAACAAGGCAGAACCAACATATATTTTGAAAACTCTTGTCTATTAAAAATTGCTGAAGGAAACGGGTCAGGTGGCTTTGGAAGACCCATGTTTAGAGAGCACAGAGGACACCAGTCCTCCAGCATGTGTGAATTCAGAGCATAATCAAACTTCCTCATAGTAAAAGTGGCATTGTAGCACTCACGATTCTGAGAAGATAGGGGTATCAGCCGAGCCACCTCCACTCGTTTCCCATGGAGGAAAGCAAGTTGATAGGGTGTGAGAGTTCGAAATCTCTGCAAAATAGTGGCCTGAAGTGTTGGATAGAGTCTACTGTGACATAATCTGCAACAGTCCGGCCAGAAAACTGGGAATGGATCTTGGCCCACATAACAGGAGGAGGAGTGGAACTGTTAACAGACCTAGTAGAGGAAATCCAGCTAGCTGTTTTGCTATCCTGAAGAACACAACAATACTGTGCACGGAACTGTTTATAATGAATACAGTTTGCCTTTGTAGGATGACTGTTAAAAATGCGGAGAGCATTTCTGCATGTGAACTACATCACAACATGCCTCAGTCCACCAAGGAACTGGAACACACCACGGTAAAGATGAAGTGCGAGGAACGGATAATTCTGCAGCGGTAATGATAACATTGGTAAGATATTCTACCTGGTCATCACAACTGGGGAAACAATGTTCATCGAAGGTCGCCTCTAGTTGGCCTTAGTAAGCCACCATTTGGGAGTCCACGTAGGTGGGGTAGGAGTCAGCAAACAGACAGCACGCAGGAAATGTTGCTTGAGTATGTGTCATGGAGAATGGACCACTCAAGATGAAGGGCAAAATGGGCAGTGCAGAATGGGAGATCCAAGAAGGAATAGATGTGTTTGGAGTCTGAAAGTGGGTGCTCCATTGTTAAGGCACATGAGGTTGAGTTGATTGACAAGGTCAGCAAAGAGGGCACCTCTCTGACAGGTGCATTAAAGTCATCGAGCAGCAAGAAGGGATGAGGGAGTCGCCTAACATGCTGGAGAAAGTCCACCCTGGTGACATCAAATGACAGAGGAACATGAATGGTACAAAAGGAAAAGGTGAAGTGAGGAAGGAAAATGTGGACTGCAACAGCTTGCATCGAGGTGTTCAGGGAAAACGTCATCCTGGATGAGCAACATGACTGCCCGATGAGATGGAGTGCCATCCTTGGGAGAAGGTCAAAGTGAATTAGAAAGAAATGTGAGAGGTCAAAGCGGTTGTGAGGACGCAGTTTAGATTCCTGGAGGCAGAGAACAAGTGGACACTGCAATTCCAAGAGCAGCCATAATTCCTCCTTGTTGGATCTAAGGCGACAGATATTCCATTAGAGGAGAGTCATGATGAGGAAAGGAAAGGAGGGAAAAATGAAGGGGTGTCACATCGGCGGCTGCCGAGTGCCAGCCTTTGAAGACTCTGCTACAAGGTGCAGGAGGCTGAAGGATCCTGCTCCATGAGATCTCCCATGGTTGGTCTGTGGAGTCCAGAGCAGAAAAATGGTTGGTGGTGCTCATCGGTGACACAGGGGTCAGCCGGGTGAGGGTCTCACACGGTGACACCATTAAACAGGATCTTCGCGTCAGTGAAGGAGAAGACCGCTTGACATGTTTGATTTCTTGGAGCCTTTGCGATTAGCAGATGACTATTCAGATGTTTGTTGGCTGGAGGGACATAAAAAGTCTCCACTAGAGTATTCCTTCTGTCCTTTCCTGCCTGCCGGTTGTGTCGCAGGTGATTTTGCCACGTGAGGCAAAAATCTGGTGGGCTGTTGTACAGCTGGAGGAGGAGGAGACAGGGATGCTACCATGACACTGGGCAATTTTGCAACTGTGGTGCTGAATTTGAGATGGCATGTCTGCTTGGCCATGTCCTTCATGTAGCAAGATGTAGCAAGAACGGTACTGTAAGTGCCAGATGGCAAGATGCAGAGTTTCCGACAAGCCAACAGCTTGTGAGTGACAGGTTGGTTGGTTTGGGGAAGGAGACCAGACAGCGTGGTCATCGGTCTCATCGGATTAGGGAAGGATGGGGAAGGAAGTCGGCCGTGCCCTGTGAGTGACAGGGTAAGGCAGTTTTCCATTCATCCGGATCTCCTGGATGGCCTGCTCATCAAGATACACAGGACAATTTTGGCTGGAGGCTGCATGGTCGCCACTGCAATTGATGCAGTGGGGAGAAGGAGGCGGACAATTGCCCCTACCACAGGTTACACATTTGGCTGGGATTTCTGCCTCAGTCAAACGATCGAGCAGCCTAGTGTAAATTACACCACGTGAAGAATTCAGCGTTCAATAAGCCTCGACACAAACGGATAGCCGTGGAAGAGCAAAGCTGCAAGCAGTTGTCCTTGAGAATCAGAAGTTGGCTCCAAAAGCAAAGTGCATCAATACCTTTCTGAATAATAAATGGATTTACCATAGCAAAGGGCTGACTATCTTCAGTACATAAAACCATGAGGAACCATGGTGCAGCTGGAGGGTCTTTGAATTGTTATCCTCATTCCATTTACATTTAGTCCACGCAGACTGAGATGATGATGTTTGGCTCATCACGAGAAAATCCTCACGATTGCCAGCATCTCCGATGGCGCGCTCCTTCCAACTGGGGGTCCCACTCAGAAGGGGACTCACCCGCCTTAGGTAATTGTTCACATCTCTCAGGTCTCACCTTCTGAACACCTAACAGGGGGACCAACTGGCAATTTGAGAAGGTAACAGGCAATCACCCCTCCCTGGACTTGGCCTGTAACAAGGGGTACATGTGAACCCTACCTGTTGACCCAGGGCTGGGAATTACGCGTTACCCAGTCACCTGTTATGCGCCAGTTGTGTAGACTGGTCTTCAGGAGCGCACAGAAAGGAATAAGGAAAAAAAGAACCTCAAACGCCGAAGCAGAGAAAGGACAGCAGACGGGAAGAAAGAAAAAAAAGAACGAAAAACCAGCGGAGTGTGTGCTGGTGTCAGGCTATTGAATATGCAGAACATTCCGAAAAACATCCCAGACATGTTTCCCAAAGAAGGGGAAAAAGAATAGCACGAGGATAGACACACAGCACAAAAGGTAAAAGATACTGCAAGGGCTGCAGCCCCATGGTAGCCAAGTACGGACCTGCCAAAGAGCGGCAAGCCCCCTGGGGGGTGGTAAGGATGTGGTGGTGCCACATTGTCTCATAAGCTTTACACAGAGCAAAGAAGACTGCAACAAGGTTGTTGATGTCGGGTAAAAGCTGTCTGGATTGACTTCAAGTGGACTAAATAATTGCAAAAGAGTTGCCTCAGTGAAGACCACCCTGGGTCAAAAACAGAAGGCCCCCAGATTCAAGGATTGAATACCTTTCTGAATAATAAATGGATTTACCATAGCAAAGGGCTGACTATCTTCAGTACATAAAACCATGCATTCAAGTAACTTGCAGAGGACACTGGTTAAACTGATGAATGATAGCCGTCCATCTGAAGAGACAGCTTACCTGATTTCAAAACCGGAACAATGACATCTTCTCACCACTGAGAAGGGAATTCCCCTCACTCCAGAGACATTTAAGAAGGGCAAACATACGATGTTGGCTCACCACCAATAACTGTTGAAGCATTTGATCTTGCATCCAGTCCAGTACAGGATCTGTGTCTGAGCAGAGAGCAAGGATGCTGGTGAATTCCCACTCACTACATGGGGCATTAAAAGGCTCCACGCAGCAGAGAATGAAAGGTAGTTGTTCCAGACTGTGTTTGAGAAGATGGAACTGGACAGATAGTGGACCAACACTGAGGCTTGGATGAAATCCCCAGCAAAATGCTAAGTGATAGAGTATGAGCTGGTGAGGATAACACCACTTAGGGAAATTCCAGGGACACCAGTATAGCCAAAAATGCCTCTCACCTTTGCCCAATCCTGCAAAGAGGAAGAATGTGGCCTACGACAGCAACATATTGTTTCCAAAAAACTCGTTTCTAGCATTTAAGAAGATAACAGGCCCAAGCACGATGCCATCTGAAGATCAGGAGATGGTCGAGAGATGGTAGCAATCGAGGGTAAGACGGCGGTCTTTAATAACCGCAGAAATTACGAGGGTCCACCAAAGGAAACTATTCACTGAGTAGAACCCAAGAAAGAAGGAATCTCCGAAGCAGGTGCCAAAAGGATCACTTCAGTTAAACTCTGTATGGACTCATCAATGCTGCTGTGTGGTGGAGGGTGGCAGCTGAGGAAACGGCATCCTAGTCTGCATTATTAAAGGCTGACTTTGGAGGGCATCCAGGCAAGTGATGCTAAAGAAAAGACAAGATGACTAGAAAGTGATAGCTTTGCACAATCAAGAATTGCCCACTGAATGTGGGCTCTAGCATTGAGGAGACAGAGCAAGCCCTGCCCCGGTCAGTGGTCACAGTTCCACTCCTTGGAGGGTTATGGGAGTTAAAATATCCAAGGAGAAGGAAGGGGGGCAGAGGCTATCAAAGGAGGCCAAGAAGAGCAGGAAGCATACATAGGAGGCAGGTCTGGGGGCGGTGGAAGGAGGGTGGGGGGCAGAGATAAAGATTGCATATAGTTATTGCAGAATCCAAATAGGTCTGAACGGCCACCACTTCCATCATAGTATGAAGCAGAACCCAGGCACTAACTGTGTCTGTGCAGACCAAATTACAAACACCTCTGGAGGTTTGTGAAGGGCTGGCCTGGTTCTGGCTGAAGGCTTGGAAACCACGAAGAGTCGTCAAATCAGTATCCACAAAATGAGATTCCTGCAAATACAACACAAGAGACAGAGTACAAAGAAAGAAGAGACTGCAGTTCTGGAAGGTGGCAATAGTAGCCACTACAGTTCCACTGGAGGGGAGTAGTTCAAGAGGCTGGATGGTCGTCAGACAAGTCAGAAGCCAAAACCTTTCATTGTGCCAAGTCAGTGTCAGTCACCGGTAAGGATGGAGTGACAGCCATGAATGTAATATCAGACTCTGATTGAGAGGGAGGAGCCAACACCCCCTGGGAAGTTGGGAGGTGGGGGGAGGGGGGGGGGAGGTGGGAGGCCTAGTACTGAGACTTACACCACCACCACCACCACCACCACCTCCTCCTCCTCCTCCTCCTCCTCCTCCTCCTCCTGAGGGCAAGAGGAGCTGAGGTTGGGAAGAGAGAAAATCACAGCAATATCAGAATCCAAAAAAGAACAAGTGCCTTGAGGGCCACAGAATGCAGGTCCTGCATCTGACAAAGTAACAGGGCTCTTGAGGTGCCTGGGGGGAAGGGAGGGAGGAAGGGGTTCTAGAGGAAGCCCCATCCCCAGCAGGTGTCAGAAGAGGGTTTCTTCTCCAGCAGAGGAGAAAGAGTGGTTCCATAAGGGGAGGTAACAGGAATGATCAGGGAGGAGGAAAGGGAAGGGGGACAGGCTGGAGTTGAGGAGGAAGGAGGAAGAGGAGGAGGAGGAGGAAACAGCAGCAATGGTAGACATTAGAGATACCAGGTAGAGAGAGCCAAATTTCAGCCGGGCCTCTGAGTACAACAGATGGCCAAGAATTTTTAATTCCTTAACAGGGTTGCCATGTTGTTGTTGTTGTTGTTGTTGTTGTTGTTGTGGTCTTCAGTCCTGAGACTGGTTTGATGCAGCTCTCCATGCTACTCTATCCTGTGCAAGCTTTTTCATCTCCCAGTACCTACTGCAACCTACAACCTTCTGAATCTGCTTAGTGTATTCATCTCTTGGTCTCCCTCTACGATTTTTACCCTCCATGCTGCCCTCCAATACTAAATTGGTGATCAATTGATGCCTCAGAACATGTCCTACCAACCGATCCCTTCTTCTGGTCTAGGTGTGCCACAAACTTCTCTTCTCCCCAATCCTATTCAATACTTCCTCATTAGTTATGTGATCTACCCATCTAATCTTCAGCATTCTTCTGTAGCACCACATTTCGAAAGCTTCTATTCTCTTCTTGTCCAAACTATTTATCGTCCATGTTTCACTTCCATACATGGCTACACTCCATACGAATACTTTCAGAAATGACTTCCTGACACTTAAATCTATACTCGATGTTAACAAATTTCTCTTCTTCAGAAACGCTTTCCTTGCCATTGCCAGCCTACATTTTATATCCTCTCTACTTCGACCATCATCAGTTATTTTGCTCCCCAAATAGCAAAACTCCTTTACTAATTTAAGTGCCTCATTTCCTAATCTAATTCCCTCAGCATCACCCGACTTAATTAGACTACATTCCATTATCCTTGTTTTGCTTTTGTTGATGTTCATCTTATATCCTCCTTTCAAGACACTGCCCATTCCATTCAACTGCTCTTCCAAGTCCTTTGCTGTCTCTGACAGAATTACAATGTCATCGGCGAACCTCAAAGTTTTTATTTCTTCTCCATGAATTTTAATACCTACTCCGAATTTTTCTTTTGTTTCCTTTACTGCTTGCTCAATATACAGATTGAACAACATTGGGGAGAGGCTACAACCCTGTCTTACTCCCTTCCCAACCACTGCTTCCATTTCATGTCCCATTGCCATAAGTTTCCCAAAGTGAAATTCCCTGATTTCCAGACAAGCTTTAGCATTTTTCCCTGACAAATTTTGAGATCTCAAGGGTAAGTTAAGACGTAAGTTGACAATCTGTCTTTGCAGCTATGGTACAAGATGCAATAGTACAAACGAGGAAATATCTGTAAAAACTTGCAAGCAGATGGCATTACCTGATGTAAGCAAAAATCTTAAGTACTAACATCAACAACTTTTGTAATGAATTGTTTTTAGATGGAGAAAGCAAGTGATACGGTATACGTGTTTCATTAAGACCAGCGATATTATTTTATTTCAATAAAACGAAGCACATTTGGTGAGAACGCATTTCCTTGGAGTCGCAGGACAAATTTAAAATACCTTCACTGATTTCAGAAATAACCTGAGAAACAAGTAGGCCTCTTGAAAGAATTCTATAACATGGGGAAGAATTATGTAAACCAACACTGCAGGTGACCGCCAACAATAGTGTAGACCACCAGTGACTGACAGTTTTCTTCTTACAGTCCATACTTTCCTACATATAATCTACTTCTGAAGTGCTAAAATGTACTACAACAAATAAAACACTACACTGTACAGTGTACTTGCTGTGAGACAGTCTAAGTTCCTGAAATCCATCACCCATGGCCTCTGGCCTGCTGAGGACCTGTACTCCTGGGTCCATGGATATATCATGAAAATCCGATGCATTACACAATACGCAAACAGACCTGGCCTGCAGGCAGATCGGTAAGACTACATCCAAAGGGCAGGTCCTGCACATTAGTGGGAACTGAATGGCTTCAGATCGGCAGGCCTGATCCATTACAGATAACCGCAGAAACGACCTCCGGTTTTGGCCCATTGCAGAAATCCATTCATGTGACCAGCTATTCACGAGTCACATACACCATGTTGATGTAATGAGTCCATGGTGATCAGTCCATGCAACAGATAACTTGTTCAAATACTCTGAGTATCAATAATAATGAGGATAGGTAGCAACTCACTGTAAAGATGATTGCAGAGCCATAGACAAGCACATAGAAAATGCAATCACACTCTCACAACTTAATTTTCAGCCACAGCTTTTGTGAAGAAACGAGAGTGCACATGCACACCCGCACGCAAACACACAAAATCACTCAAACCTTACTGAGGTACACACGACCACTGTATCCGGCTGTTGTGTCTACGGTCTCTGAGAATCAGAATCAGATCCAAACAAACCACTCCTCACACCTCCCTGCCTCTTGTTGCCAGCTGCTAGGCTAGTGGCAAGAAGTGGTGGCAGCACTGACTGCAAGCTGAGGGGAGGGGTAAGGAGGAGGAGAAGCAGTAGGAATGAGGGAGTAGGGAAGTGACGCACATACCTCAGCTGCACCCAGCCAGCAACTATGCATGACACCTCAGTAAACAAACCATTTCATCTACACATGCCGGTGGAACAGTGACACTTTGGCGTACTACAAATTGCTTCCCCGAGGTGTAGCCATCACTGCTTACAATTATTATCAAGAACTTAGATGCCTTGGAGATGCAATCCAAGAACAACAACCAGGAAGACTCTAGGATAACGCCCTCCTGCATTCTGGTAGGCTGACAAAAGATACGATACTAAGTTGGCTTGAGAAGCTATTTTGTAACCAACTTATTCACGTGATCATGCACCATCGGATTTTCACCTTTTCCACTCTGCCTAACACATTTCGAGGAACTTCCTCTCTGGATGACAATGCACTAAGATCATCATTTGATGAGTTCTCCACCTCAAAACAATGTGATTTCTAAATTCATGGAATCAAAAAGTTACCCAGCAATGGCAGACTTGTAAACAGTGAAAGAGAATATAATGCAAGGTAACGAAAGTCATGGGATACCTACTAGTATCGTGTTGAATCTCCTTTTGTCCAGCGTAGCTCCGAAGTGCAGCATCTCTATGGAGTCAATCCATACCAAGTAGTCCAGCGCTGGTTGCTTGACCATCTCAGAAAAATTTTATATTTGGTGGGTGAATTCCCCAATGTTTAGTAGTCACAAAAATATTTAAAAAATATTCATTGTTTATTATTTTGAAATGGCAGCTATATTTGTTCCAGGCTGCATACGTTTTTTTGTATTTGCAAGCATCTACATTTTTTACAATTATTCAGTAGTGGATTGTCCTAAGCCTTTCAGATAAAATTCATTTATTTCATCACACTCTGATCTACAAATTAACGTCATCATCACTTAGCCGAATGTATTCTTTAATATATTTTTAATAGTTCACAGTTATCAGCCACAAATTAAAACAACTCAATTTTTGAACAGTAGTTTTCCAAAGAAAGATTACTTTCTCAGCTTTAATATTTTTTCTGTTATTACACTGTATAGTATAGTTACTTTTTATAGATTATCAATGGTGAGCAGCTTACACTTAAGAAAATACACTATTTTTAAAAATGGATTTTTTAAAATTTTTCCATTTTGCGGTCTGCAATATCCTTGTTGGGGGACAAGATAAAAATCGTAAAATTTCACAGTCAATAGACCTTTATGATATCAAACTTCAGTAAAAATTTCAACTTTCAGATTCAATTGGAAGTGATGGAAAAAAGATTACAAACACGAGTCAAAATACGTTTTTTAACATCTGCGATATCTGGTAGGCTAATCAAATAAAGTATACCAATTGCATAATGTAACACATCACATTACACTAGCTAATGATTATTTATCAAAAAAATGCTGTGATAATTGTTTCAGCAGGCTAACAAATGCATCTGCAAGCCTATACAAGTCTGATTGTTGTCTTCCCCCTTACACCAACAACTGTCTACGCACACTTATTTAGCTAGAAGTTCTTGAAGTGTGCAGTTGAAAAATGGTGTCCGTTGGTGTTATTATTAATGAAGGTTGTCATAAAAGTGTGTATGGAGTGTATCCTAAAGACATTACTTTAATTGAAGATTACAGTGAAGGAGAAGAAGTGTTGTTTTACTTACAAGTTGGCCCAGAGGTCAAATCAACATGCAAGTACCATGAAATGAAATACTTAAAAAAATTTCATCATCATCTTTTTGGTCAGTCTAGCATGGAACCTTTTGAGAAACATAAGAAACCTATAACAAAAGGTCTGTGAGAAATAACATTTGATCATTCTAAAAATAAATTCCCTTTTATCAATCTCATACCAGGAAAATCATTGTGTCAAACATTGTGTCAGACATTTGTAATTCACAAGAGAAAGGTTAGTGAAACTTCAGTTACGGAATTTTGTGACTTATCATTAAAAAAGTAGATACAATTTTTGAAATCCTGGGTATATTGCCTGTTAGTAAAATTAGAAAACTAAGTTAAGATTATAGACCAAGTGCCTTGAATACAAAAATTGAGAAATGGCAGCAACAGTCAATAAGAATTTGGAAGTTTCATTTCAAAATACAATTTGTACTAAAACAGATGGAAGCTCTATAACTTCACCAACTGAATATGATGATTTGATAGAAAAACTAAAACTAAATGCAGTACTTCAAACAAAGAGGATAAAATTATCAGTTTACTGCTGAATTCTTGGAGTCGAGCAAAAGTTAGTGGTGAATTTAATGTGTCAGAACGTCTTGTTAAGTTAACAAGGCAATTAGTAAAAGAACAGGGAATTTTACCATCATTACAAAAGAAAAGTCCATCTAATTTGGTAGATAAAAACACAATCAATAAAGTTATTAAGTATTATGATGATGACAATAACAGCCGCTTGATGTCTGGCAAAAAAGACTGTTTCTGTGAAAGAAAATGGTTCTAAGATTCAAAGACAAAAAAGGTTAATATTGTGTAATTTAAATGAACTATTCACTGAATTTAAAAAAGAAAATCCTAACATTAAAATTGGAAGATCAAAGTTTGGCGTGTTGAGACCAAGATGGTGTATTGTTGCAGGGGCATCTGGCACCCATAATGTTTGTGTTTGTGTATCATCAGAATGTAAAGTTGACGATAGATGGGGCCAATCTTAGAGTTGACTATAAAGACCTTTTGGAAGTTATGGTATGCAATATTGACAGTTACAATTGTATGATCAAAGGAAAATGTGGAGATTGTCCAGGCAAACAAGCCTACTTGATATGTTTGAAGAATCTGAAGAAGACGATATAAAATACAAACAATGGGTGACAAGACAGAACTGAAATGGTGACAGACATAAAATCACGAGAAGAGTTTTTTGAAGTGTTGGTGGCTAACCTTGCAACTCTGAAAATGCATCATTTTAGTGCAAAAGCTCAAAGTAAATTTTTGAGAGACAAAAAGCAAATCTTGGCAGCCAATGAATGCTTAGTTCTTGCTGAATTTTTGGAAAACTATTCCTTTGTTGGTCAGGATGACGTACAAGGGCACCACTGGGTAAACAAACAGGCCACTGTTCACACATAAAGATGAAAAACTAATGAGCCACAGCTTTTGTGTCACAAGTGACCACCTTGAACACAACACTGCAGCAGTGCACATTTTTCAACTAAAATTAACAAACTACACTAAACAGCACTACCATTCCATAGAAAAAATTGATTTACTTTTCGAATGGGGCAGCAAGTCAATATAAAAACAAAAAATTTATTAACATCTTCTTTCATAAATAAGATTTTGGGTTTGATGTAGAATGGCACTTTTTCGCTTCATGCCATGGGAAGAATGCTTGTGATGGTGTCGAGGGTACAACAAAGTGAGCAGTCACAAAAGCAAGTCTGCAGCGGACCGATGACAATCATATTATAACACCTCAAGAAATGTTTGAATTCTGTAAAAAACATATCAAAGGAATCACCTACGTTTTTGTACAATGTGAGGAAATTCAAGAAGTTTATGACAGGGTCTTGAAGGAAAGGTACAACACTTGTCAGAAGATTAAAGGCACTATCTTTTCATTGTTTTGTACCCCATTCACACAACTTACTGAAGTTTAAGATCACATCAACTTCGCCTGATAGTGAACTTCATCAGTGTGAAAAACTTGTACAACTGGTTCTTCAAAATAAAGACATAGTGGCTCGTGTTTACAATGAACAGTGGTGGATTGGCGAAGTTGATAATACAGACTGTCAAAACCAAGATGTACAAGTTATATTTTATCACCCTCCAGGGCCAAGGACATCATTTTTTTTAAAAAAATCGAGAAGGATCAAGTTTGGATGCCACTTAAAAATGTACTAAGGAAGCTGTCTCCAATGGAATTTACAACTGTGACTGGGCGAACTTATAATCTAACACCCAAACTGAGTGAACAAATTTCTCAAACGTTCAATGAGCGATGTACTAAAAACAAATAACAACAAATCAATACAGTGTAATTAGTAGGCTTATTTTCAATAAAAAGTAAGTAATCATAGATATGATTAAATTATATACTGTAACCGATATACTTTATTCCATGAACCTAGATATCGCAGATGTTAAACGTATTTTTGACTTGTGTTTGCAATGTTTTTTCCATAACTTCGAAATGAATCTCAAAGTTGAAATTTATATACTGAAGTTTGATATCATAAAGGTGTATTAACTGTGAAATTTTCAAATTTTTATCTGGTCCCCAGCAAGATATTGCAGGCCACAAAATGGAAAAAAAAAATTTAAAAATCCACTTTTAAAAGAGTATTTTTTAAAGTGTAAGCTGCTGACCATTAATACTCTACAAAAAGTATATAGTGTAATAGCAGAAAAAATATTAAAGCTGAGAAATTAATCTTTCTTTAGAAAACTACTGTTCAAAAATTGAGTTTTCTTAATTTGTGGCTGATAACTTTGAACTATTAAAAATATATTAAAGAATACATTCAGCTAAGTGATAATGATGTTAATTTGTAGCCCAGAGTGTGATGAACTAAGTGCATTTTATCTGAAAGGTTTAGGACAATCCACTACTGAATAATTGTAAAAATGCAGATACTCGCAAATACGAAAAAACGCATGCAGCCTGGAACAAATATAGCCGTCATTTCAACATAATAAACAATAAATTTTTTGTGTTGATTGAGGCTTTCTTGACAGACATGTTGTATATATGGTTCTCGGGTGAGATGTCGGATGTCATAGTGAAAACTCCACAATATTTCATCAGCACAACTGGCCGACATCTTCACTGCTAAGGCATGACTAGAGCCCCCTATTTATACCAGTCTTAGGCAGGAAGTGCGCATGCATGGAGGCGCCAAATTCGATGGCCAATAGTGACGATATCAACCAATAGTTTGAAGGACAGCAGCGCCACCTGCAAGATGAAGCTTCGAGCTATCGGTTGATATTGTCGCTATTGGCCATCGAATTTGGCGCCTCCACGCCATGCGCACTTCCTGCCTAAGACTGGCATAAATAGGGGGCTCTAGACATGCCTTAGCAGTGTGTTCATTGCACCTGAAGATGTCGGCCAGTTGTGCAGATGAAATATTGTGGGATGAAATATTGTGGAGTTTTCACTATGACATCCGACGTCTCGCCCAAGAACCATAAATACAATAAATTTTTTTAAATTTATTTTTGTGACTACTAAACATTGGGGAATTCACCCAGCAAATTTAAAATTTTTCTGAGATGGTCAAGCAACAAATTATTTTTTTCTTGGGTCACTTGCTATGGATTGACCCTATGAGGAAAGGACTCTCAGGTTGTTGCAAGTCCCCCACAGATATACTGAGCCATGTTGATGTTGCCCCTAGAGCTGTCCATAAGTCATAGTAAAGTATTGACAGTGCAGGATTTTGTGCATGAACTGTTCTCTTTTTATGTCCAATAAATGTTCATTGGGATTCATTTTGGGCAATCGGGATGGCTAAATCATTCGCTTGAACTGCCCAGAATGTACTTTAATCCAATTGCGAACAATTGTGGCCCACTGCCATGGCGCATTATTCTTTGGGAATATGAAGTCCATGAATGGTTGCAAATGGCCCCCAAGTAGCCAAACATGGCCATTTCCAGTCAATGACCAGTTCAGTTAGACCAGAGGACCCAGTCCATTCCATGTAAACACAGCAACCACCAGCTTGCACAGTGTCTTGTTGACAACTTTGATCCATGGCCTGTGAGGTCTGTGCCACATTGTAACCCTATTAGCTCTTATCAACTGAAATCTCATCAGGCCACTTTTTCCAGTCATCTGGGGTCCAACTGATATTGTCACAAGCCTTGGAGAGACAGTGTAGGCAATATCAGGCGGTTTGCAAAGGCACTCATGTTGGTTGTTTGCCGCTATAGCTCATTAACACCAAATTTTGCCCCTCTGTCCTAAAAGATATGTTCATCGTACTTCCCATATTGATCTCTGCAGTTATGTCATGCAGTGTCACTTGTGTGTTAGCACTGACAACTATCTAAATGCCATTGCTCTGAGTCATTAAGGGAAGGCTGTCAGCCATGGGTTGCCCGTGGTGAGAGTTGATGCCTAAAATTTGGTATTCTCAGTAAATTCTTGGCACTGTGGAACTATGAATATTTAATTTCCTAACAGTTTCTGATATTGAATGTCCCATGTGTCTAACTCCATCTACCATTCCACATTCGAAGTCTTAATTCCCATTGTGCAGCCATAATCACGTCGGAACCCTTTTCGCATGAATCTCTTGAGTACAAATGACAGTTCTGCCAATGCAGTGCCCTTTTATATCTCGTGAACGTGATGCTACTGCCATCTGTATATGAGCATATTGCTGTCTCACAACTTGTCACCTCAGTGTATATTGTATTAGTTAAATTTAGTAGTTTTTATTCATCAGTAATCATACTTCCCAGCACGAATGGGCTCACAGAAGTGCAAGTGCCCCTTCAATGAACAACGGCAAAAAGAATTTCGATTCATCAGATTAGGTCTTTGGACTCAACTGAGATGAGACATGTGTCTTCCTAGTTCCTCATTAAGTTACAGTACACTTTGAGATATAGAACTTCATTTATACTGTGAAAAACACAAGAGAGAAGTCTCTGTAGCAGCATTAGTACAACATTAAAGTCAGTCTTTAAATCTGAGAAACTTTGTGGTTATAAATCTGTGTGTGCATGTACAAAATCCTGAATGTGTTAACTCTTGATGCTTCAGATACTCTATGTGAACAAAAGTATCCGGACACCTGGCTGAAAATGACTTACAAGTTTGTGGCACCCTTCATTGGTAATGCTGGAATTCAATATGGTGTTGGCCCACCCTTAGCCTAGATGACAGCTTCCACTCCCACAGGCATAGGTTCAATCAGGTGCTGGAAGGTTCCTTGGGGAATGACAGCTCATTCTTCATGGAGTGCTACATTGAGGAGAGGTATCAATGTTGGTTGGTTAGGCTTGGCACGAAGCCGGCATACCAAAACATCCCAAAGGTGTTCTATAGGATTCAGGTCAGTCCCCTGTGCAGGTCAGGGATGTTACTGTCGTGTAACCACTCTGCCACAGGTCATGCATTATGCACAGTGCTCGATCATGCTGAAAGATGCAGTCACCTTCCCCAAATTGCTCTTCAACAGTGGGAAGCAAGATGATGTATAAAAGATCCCATTCATGAAAAATACGACCACACCATAACACCACCGACTCCAAATTTCACTGTTGGCACTACACACACCGGCAGATGATGTTCCCCGGGTATTTGCCATACCCACACCCTGCCATGGGATCGCCACATTGTGTACCATGACTTGTCACTCCACACAACATTTTTCCACTGTTCAGTCGTCCAATGTTTACGCTCCTTATATCAAGCAAGGCGTCGTTTGGCATTTACCGGTGTGATGTGTGGCTTATGAGCAGCCGTTCGAGCATGAATCCAAGTTTTCTCACCTCCCACCTAAATGTCACAGTGCTTGCAATGGATCCTTATATAGTTTGGAATTCCTGTGTGATGGTCTGGATAGATGTCTGCCTATTACACATTACGACCCTCTTCAACTGTTGGCAGTCTGTCAGTCAACAGACAAGGTCGGCCTTTATGCTTTTTTGCTGTATGTGTCCCTTCAAGTTTCCACTTAGTCACTAACACACTGGAAACAGTAGACCTAGGGATGTTTAGGAGTGAAGAAATCTTACATACAGATGTATGACCCAAGTGACACGCAATCACCTGACCACATTCGAAGTCCGTGAGTTCCAAAGAGTGCCCCATTCTGCTCTCTCACAATGTCTAAGGGCTACTGAAGTCACTTATATGGAGTACGTGGCAGTAGGTGGCAGCACAAGGCACCTGATATGTGTTTCTAGGGGTGTCCAGATACTTTTGATCACAGTGTATGCTGTGATGTGATTTGAAAAATTTGACATTTATTTCACTTTTGACATAGACACGAACACAAAGATTATGATGTTTCCTCTCCTTGTTAGCCATTTCAGTTACAAAACTGGTGTAAAAATAGGAATATTACCAATTAAAATCATTGCCTGTGGATGCACCTACTACTGTACAGACTATTTAACAGATGCCTCAGAGAAATTGTTTGGAAGAAAAAGTTGTTGGACTGTGCGTTGATAATACTAACTGCAGATTTGGAAGTGCTAAAAGGAAAGGTCAGGACAATGATTTTGCAAATTATAAGCGGACCTCTTTTTTTTTTTTTTGGGGCGCAAAACTTCTATGGTCATTAGCGCCCAGCCCGTGACTTAGGAAACAGGAAAAAACTGAAATTTAAAACCAGAAGCAATGGGAACAAAGTCATAAAATTTGAGAAACTAAAAGCAGAAGGAATGCTTAAAAATCCACTACAGAAAGGGGTTGGTTGTTCCCAAAAAAAGCTTCAAATGACTGAAGTCATTTCACTGTCACTAATAAACTGGAGAACGCGGTCGGCTGAGTGCGTCATCTGCTAAAATCGACGATAGATCAGGCGATAGCTGTAGACGGGAGCGTAACGGATTAAAATAGGGGCATTCAATTAAAAGGTGTCTGACCGTCCACAGCTGAGAGCAGTGGGGACAGAGTGGGGGAGGATCGCCGCTTAAAAGATGTCGATGGCTAAAAAGACAGTGCCCTATCCGGAGTCTAGCTAAAATTATCTCCTCCCGACGACGCGTTCGGGAGGAAGAGGTCCAAGCGCAAGGAAGGGCTTTCACTTCCCGCAATTTATTATGTGGAAGTGTTGACCAATGCGCATGCCATAAATGAGCAACTTGGCGACATAAACCGCACCGTAGATCGGTGAAGGGAAGCGACTGAATAGCTGGCCGAAGAAGAGAGACTGCAGCCTTGGCCGCTATATCGGCCGCCTCATTCCCACAGATAACGCCACCGAGACGCCCCCCAGGTGGAGCAAGCGCAGACAGTCCTGAATCCGGTGGACCAGAGGGTGCACAGGGTAAAGAGCTTGGAGACTGAGGAGAGAGCTGAGAGAATCTGAGCACATTACGTACTGTATCCGCTGATGGCGGCGGATGTAGTGGACAGCCTGGAGAACAGCGTAAAGCTCCGCAGTATAAACCGAACACTGGTCGGGAAGCCGAAAGTGATTTGGGGTGTCGCCAACAATATAGGCACTCCCTACAACTAACGATGTTTTCGAGCCGTCGGTGTAAATAAATGTGGCGTCAGTCATTTGTGCACATAGAGCAGCAAATGCCCGACGGTAAACAAGTGTAGGGGTACCATCCTTGGGAAACTGACATAGGTCACGGAGCAAGTAGATCCGGGGACGGAGCCAAGGCGGTGCTGTACCCCAAGTTGTCAAGAAGGTTTTAGGAAAGCGGAAGGAAAGAGACTGGAGCAGTTGACGGAAGCGGACTCCCGGGGGTAGTAGGGAGGAGGAGCGGCCTGCATACCCTACATCAAAGGAGGCGTCGAAAAAAAGGTCATGGGCTGGATTAGCAGGCATGGAAGACAGATGGCTAGCATAACGACTCAGAAGGACTGCCCGCCGATTGGACAGCGGAGGTTCAGCAGTCTCAGCATAAAGGCTTTCCACAAGGCTGGTGTAAAAAGCTCCAGACACTAAACGTAATCCACGGTGGTGGATAGAGTCGAGACGCCGAAGAATAGACGGCCGAGCAGAGGAGTAGACTATGCTTCCATAGTCCAATTTCGAGCGCACTAAGGCGCGATAGAGGCAGAGAAGGACCACTCGGTCCGCTCCCCAGGAGGTACCATTCAGGACACGGAGGGTGTTAAGGGAACGCAGACAGCGAGCCGAAAGATAGGAAACGTGGGAGGACCAGCACAGTTTTCTGTCAAACGTAAGACCCAAGAATTTAGCAACGTCAGAAAACGGAAGGTTGACAGGACCTAGATGTAAGGAGGGCGAAAGAAACTCCTTACGTCGCCAAAAATTAACACAAACGGTCTTACTGGGTGAGAAACGGAAGCCGGTTTCGATGCTCCACGAGTGGAGGCGATCGAGACATCCTTGAAGACGTCGTTCAATAAGGCTTGTCCGTTGAGAGCTGTAGTAGATCGCAAAATCGTCCACAAAGAGGGAGCCCGAGACATCAGGAAGGAGACAATCCATAATTGGATTTATGGCGATGGCAAAAAGTACAACACTTAGCACAGAGCCCTGGGGTACCCCGTTTTCTTGGGAGAAAGTACGGGAGAGAGTAGTGTTCACCCGCACCCTAAATGTGCGCTCTGCCATAAATTCGCGAAGAAAAAGGGGCAGCCAGCCTCGAAAGCCCCAAGAGAACAGTGTGCGGAGGATGCCTGTCCTCCAACAGGTATCGTATGCTCTCTCCAGATCAAAAAATATTGCTACCGTTTGGCGTTTCCGGAGAAAATTGTTCATGATATAAGTGGAGAGAGCAACAAGATGGTCAACTGCAGAACGATGCTTTCGGAATCCGCATTGGGCAGGTGTTAAAAGACTGCGGGATTCCAGCCACCAAGCTAAACGGTAATTCACCATACGCTCTAAAACCTTACAGACACTACTCGTGAGAGAAATGGGGCGATAGCTAGAGGGGAGATGTTTGTCCTTTCCAGGTTTCGGAACGGGAACGACGATAGCTTCCCGCCATTGTCTGGGAAAAGTACTGTCGGTCCAAATTCGAATATAAAGGCGAAGGAGGAAACGCAGACTATGGATGGATAAATGCAGCAACATTTGGACATGGATACCATCCGGTCCTGGGGCGGAGGAGCGAGAAGAAGAGAGGGCATGTTGGAGTCCCCGCATGGAGAAAACAGTATTGTAGCTTTCGTGATTTTGAGAGGAGAAAGCAAGATGTCGCACTTCCGCTGCACGTTTCTTCGGGAGAAATGCTGGCGGGTAATTGGAAGAGCTCGAAATCTCAGCAAAGTGCTGACCCAATGAGTTAGAAATTGCGACGGGGTCCACTAAGGTATCATGCGCGACAGTGAGCCCAGAGACTGGGGAGAAACTAGGCGCGCCTGAGAACCGTCGAAGCCGACTCCAAACTTCCGAGGAGGGAGTGAAGGTGTTAAATGAGCTAATAAAGAATTTCCAGCTTGCCTTCTTGCTATCGCGGATGACGCGACGGCATCGCGCACGGAGCTGCTTATAGTGGATACAGTTGGCCAAAGTAGGATGGTGACGGAAAATGCGAAGAGCACATCGCCGCTCACGTATTGCGTCACGGCATGCCTCGTTCCACCAAGGAACTGGGGGGCGCCGGGGCAATTTGGAGGTTCGTGGTATTGAACGTTCCGCAGCTGTAAGAATAACAGCGGTAATATGTGTGACCTCATCGTCGACGCTGGGAAAGTGACGGTCATCGAATGTCGCTAGAGACGAAAAAAGCATCCAATCGGCTTGGGCAAACTTCCAGCGTCGCGGGCGCATATATGGCAGTTGAGGCTGCAGTCTAAGGACACATGGAAAGTGGTCACTCGAGTGTGTATCATTAAGGGCGAACCATTCGAAACGCCGAGCTAGCGGAACAGTACCGACCGCAAGGTCCAAATGAGATAAATGTGTCGTGGAGGCAGACAAAAATGTGGGGACCCCAGTGTTGAGGCAAACTAGATCCGCTTGGTGGAAGACGTCTAGCAATAGGGAGCCACGTGGACAAGGATGTGGAGATCCCCAAAGCGGGTGGTGGGCATTGAAGTCCCCAACCAGCAAATAGGGGGGTGGAAGCTGACGAAGAAGATGAAGGAGATCAGCTCGTGCCATTGGTGTGGACGATGGAATGTATACAGTACAAAGAGAGAACGTGTATCCAGAAAGAGAAAGACGGACGGCGACAGCTTGGAAGGAAGTGTTTAAGGGGATTGGGTGATAATGGAGAGTTTCATGGAGAAGAATCATGAGTCCTCCATGTGCTGGGGTGCCTTCAACAGAGGGGAGGTCATATCGGACGGACTGAAAATGAGGGAGAACAAAGCGGTCATGGGGACGCAGCTTTGTTTCCTGAAGACAGAAGATGACCGGCGAGTAGGATCGTAAGAGGATCGACAATTCATCCCGATTGGCTCGAATGCCGCGGATATTCCAGTGGATAATGGACATAGGGTGAACAGAAAATTGAGGACTGTGACCAAGGTCGCTGTCAACTCAACGACTGCTCAGAGCTTGCGACCGACAGCATGGAATGGCATTCAGCCGAAGGCAGAAGATTCTGATCCATAGGTTGGTCAGGAGCAGCTCCTGCCACCAGCGATCGGCCGGTTGACCGGCCACCAGCAGTGCGCCTCGGCGACACAGAGGACAGCCGAGGGCGATTTCCGCCAGGTGGTGCTGTAGATGGGACACGCCTTGGCGGAGAAGGAGAGGAACTGGGTTTCTTTGTAGCCTTCTTGGAAGTATGATGTTTAGATGAAGGAGGAACCGATGGTTGTTAAGTTGCGGTACGTAAAAACTCTTCAAGAGTATGCTCTGTTTTCGAAGACTTCGTGTCTGACTTGTGGGCTCGAGATTTAGCAGAACCCGACGAAGGGTGAGCCGTAGAGTGGGCAGGCGAAAGGGGGGAGGTTGAACGGGCGATCTTTGCGCTGGCCGATCTGACGACCGTGGCACTAAAAGTGAGGTCGCAAGTCTGCGTGGCCGCCTCCTTTGTTGGCCGAGGAGAAGCAAGGATAGTGCTGTATTTTCCTTTCTGAGGCACGGTGGGCTGTCGACTGGCGAATAATTTTCGAGCAGCAAAGGTCGACACCTTTTCCTTTACTCTGATTTCCTGGATGAGCTTTTCGTCCTTAAAAACGGGACAATCTCGAGAGGAAGCAGCGTGGTCACCCATACAGTTGATGCAGCGAGGGGATGGAGGTGGACAAGCACCCTCATGGGCATCCTTGCCACACATAACACATTTGGCCGGATTGGAACAGGACTGGCTGGTGTGATTGAACCGCTGACACCGATAGCAACGCGTAGGGTTTGGGACGTAAGGGCGAACGGAAATTATCTCATAGCCTGCTTTGATTTTTGATGGGAGTTGAACTTTGTCAAATGTCAAGAAGACAGTGCGGGTTGGAATGATGTTTGTGTCAACCCTCTTCATAACCCTACGAACAGCCGTTACGCCCTGGTCAGACAGGTAGTGCTGAATTTCTTCGTCAGACAAGCCATCGAGGGAGCGTGTGTAAACGACTCCACGCGAGGAATTTAAAGTACGGTGCGGTTCCACCCGGACAGGGAAGGTGTGTAGTAGTGAGGTACGCAGCAATTTTTGTGCCTGGAGGGCACTGACTGTTTCTAACAACAGGGTGCCATTCCGTAATCTGGAACAAGACTTTACAGGACCTGCAATTGCGTCGACACCTTTCTGAATAATGAAAGGGTTGACCGTGGAGAAGTCGTGACCTTCGTCAGACCGAGAAACAACAAGGAACTGTGGCAACGATGGAAGAACTGACTGTGGCTGAGACTCAGTGAACTTACGTTTGTGAGCAGACATAGTGGAAGGTGAGGAAACCATTGCGGAAGAATCCCCCATGATTACCGGCGTCTCCGATGGCGCGCTCCTCCCTTGTGGGGGCCCTCTCTGAGGGCACTCCCGCCTTAGGTGATTGTTCACTCCTCAGGTCACACCTCCCGACAAACGGACGGAGGGACCAATCGGCACTTTCGGAAGGTATCAGCTCGGGTAATCACCCCTCCCTGGGCCTGGCCGTTACCAGGGGGTACGTACGTGTCCTACCTGTCGACCCGGGGCGGGGAATTACGCGTTACCCCGTCACCGGCTACGCATGGAAGTGCGTGGGTCGGCCTTCAGACACGCACAGGGAGGAAGAAAGAGAAAGGGAAAAGAAAGAAGAGGGGGGTCTCAAACGCCGCAGCGGAGAAAAGGGTAAAGAGAAGAGGTAAGGAAAAGAGAAGGACAAAGGAAGGAAGAAGACATACAAGCAAGGAAGGCGAAGAATGCGGTACATTTACAAGCGTCCGTCTCCGGACGTAGGCACAAACCATACTCCCAGAGGGGGAGAAAGGGAAGGAAAGAGCCAGAGGTGAGGGGGGGGGGGGGGGGGGGGCGAAGACGGGGGATGGGGAAGGATGCGGAAAGGGAAGGTATGCAGCCCGGAAAGGAAGGAAGGCCACATTAGCTCAGGGCCCCGTGCTCGCTAAGCACGTATCCACAAAAGAGTTGTGGATCCCCTAAGGGGAAGCGGACCTCTGCCATGGACTGACAGGAGTTGGGTGTGCTGCTCATATATTGCATAATACTGTTTGAACAGCTACAGATTTTGATGTAGATGTAGAAATAGTAGTTTCCAAAATATTTCTATACTTCAAATTATACACTGATAGCTGAAACTCTAAAGGGCTTTTGCAACTTTCTGGATTTTGGGTTATGTTGAAACAAGGAGGCTAGAACAGTTGTCTGCTGTTGAACGAGTCACTGAAATGTTTAAACCACTAAAATCATACTTTCAATCCAAAAAGGAATGCCTAGTGTTCCTTTAAAACCTCTTTCACAACTTTTCTGAAGTATGGTTC
The DNA here is from genome assembly GCF_021461395.2 of Schistocerca americana. Lineage (NCBI taxonomy): Eukaryota > Metazoa > Arthropoda > Insecta > Orthoptera > Acrididae > Schistocerca > Schistocerca americana. Next base: position 151,875,783 of record NC_060124.1, read on the forward strand.
ACAGGCAAACATCATTTCACGAATCACTGAAAAAAGTTGGAGGACAAACAGTCACTATCTGAAGTGACTAATTGTACTAGTAAGTCAAAAACTACCTTGGAGTCCAAACTTCAAGACCAATTTCTTCCCTCGTGTTAGAATAATTGTTGAAAAGCTTTAAACAGAGGAGGGTCTGCTTCTAGCAGAGGTAAAAAGGTTGCATGGTGCTGCACTATATTCCTATGAAACTGGGGTATCCTACTTAAAAAAAAAAAAAAAGGATGGAAGAAAGTTTCAAAGATTGAACAAATACCTTTTGAGAACTGTGTCATGGGTTCAGTATACAGAAAGTGAAACTTACGATTAGTATGTCTTTATCAAAAAGTTTGTGCCCATGAAAAAAAATCAGTGAATGCACTGTGAACAACATTTTGCCAGTTATTTCCCATTTCGGCCAGAATCATGTGCAATTTTCAAATTTACTCAAGTTAGTGGACCATCTATGCTGCTACTGAAAGGGTATTTTCCCCACATGAATAATGCATGGACCACTGACAACACACACAGCTGTGCAAAATATGAAAGCAATATTAGTGACTGGGGTGAACTACAATGAAACCTATATTGATTTTTTTTTCCACATGCTGTTTAAGAATACACACAAGTTGAAGAATTCACAGCATTGATAAATGCAGTTGGCCTGGCCTTGGTAACAAATTACAATGATATTTTGTATTTAACATATTTAATTAAGATTTTTTTGTGCTATCATAACCTGCAATTTGTCTCAAATTTGGGTCTAGAATATATTGACACCTTACTATATCCCATGCTGTCTATTTTGTTACCTGTAGTGAACTGTAATATCAACATCAGTGCTGTACCTGAATGACAAATATTTTTCTTTTCGTCTTACAGAATACCTTTATTCCTTGAGTAACCCATTTTTTTTGTAGCCTTTCGTCTAATCTGGATTGCTTTCTGGATAAAACTGCTTCCAAATGAGGTGAGGATGTTCTTCATACATGTGTTGTATTTTTCATGTATGTCATGAGCACTGTATACATCATTCCAGTTCATGCCATTGAGTTACCTGGAATAATTTCTTGCTTACTAATTATACCCCCGAACTCAGAGTTAGTAGATTCTGTATCCTGATCAATATTACCATTTAAATGGCGAACTGTGTGTCATAGGTTGGCTGGTTGGTTGGTTTAAAAGAAGGGGGGGGGGGGGGGGCACCAAACTGCTACATCATCAGTCCCTTGTCCCGATTAAAATAATTCCACAAGGATGGGAGTAAAATAATCAAGACATACGAAACACATCTGGAAGAAAGGAGAAAACCACAAGAATGACGAGAAGGGCAACAAACACTAAAATGCACAAAATCGGAGAAGTAAACTACAGAGAGATGCAAGAAACGTGAAGAAGAGAGCAAAACAAGAGAGCAGATTACCATGGCTGGCTGACCATGAGAATAAAAAGAAGCCAGCCACTCTGCAACACATTAAAACCTCCACCCTAAAAGCACTACGGTGGAGGACACAGAGGGACAAATGGCATGCACGAAAACTATTACAGAATGATAAAACCCACCATCACATATAAAACGTAAAATTAAATTAGCCAGTGAGGCGTTGTCAGCTAAAATTAATGACAAGAAGTCCGGTAACTGAATAGTCCTTCGCAGGGCAGCCACAGAAGGACAGCTCACCAAGATACGGGCCACTGTCAGCCGGGCGCTGCACCGACATTGAGGAGGGTCATCATGGCACAGGAGGTAGCCGCGTGTCATCCAAGCGTGGCCAATGCGGAGCCGACAGAACGACAGAGTCCCTGCGAAAGGCCTGCATGGAGGTCTTCCACACAGGATCATTGTGAAAGTGTTACAGAGATGATAGATAAACTCCAGTGGAGGACCTTGCAAGAGAGATGCTCAGTAGCTCGGTACAGGCTTTTGTTGAAGTTTCGAAGACATACCTTCACTGAGGAGTCAAGCAGTATATTGCTACCTCCTACGTATATCTTGAAGGAGACCACGAGGATAAAATCAGACTGATTAGAGCCCGCACAGAGGCATACTGGCAATATTTCTTTCCACGAACAATACGAGACGGGAATAGAAGGGAGAACGGACAGAGGTACTCAAGGTACCCTCCACCACACACCGTCAGGTGGCTTGCGGAGTATGGATGTAGATGTAGAATGGCACACAGCTTGTTGCGCGTACTGAGGTTATGCCATTTCGTCTCCCGAAGCCGCAAAACCTTGCAGCGTAATACTGAATACAGGTCAGTTTCACAAAAGCCAATCTCCATAAGTGGTTTCTGCATAGCCTGTTTGGCCAGCCTATCGGCAACTTCATTGCTTGGGATTCAGACATGACCTGGGGTCCAGACAAACACCACTGAACGACTGGACCATTCCAGGGCATAGATGGACTCCTGGATGGTCGCTACCAAAGGATGACGAGGGTAGCACAGGTTGATAGCTTGTAGGCTGCTCAAGGAGTCAGTACACAGGAGAATTGACTTGCCTGGGAATAAGCGCATGTGCTCAAGAGCACGAGATATGGCTGCCAGCTCTGCAGTGAAAACACTGCAGCCATCTGGCACGGAGTGCTGTTCTGTGTGTCCTCTATGAACATAGGCAAAGCCAACGTGACCATCAGCTGTTGAGCCATCAGTGTAAACCACTTCATGGCCCCAGTACATGTCGAGAATCGAGAGGAAGTGACAGCGGAGAGTCTCAGGGTTAACTGAGTCCTTAGGGCCATGTGAAAGATCCAGGTGAAAGATCCAGGCGAAGCCACGGCCTAAGTGTACACCATGCAGGTGTTCGTGAATGAACCTGAAGTATAGGTGGTAAATGCATGACTCCAGTTTGGGGAGGAGAGATCGCAAATGAACTGAAACTGTAAGCCCTGACCTGGGGTGCTGATGCAGGAGATGAACCGCCACGGGCGGGAAAAGGAGGGAGTAATTCGGATGCGCAGGAGAACTACAAATGTGTGCAACATAGCTGGAGAGCAATTGTGCACACCTAATTCGCAATGGAGGGACTCCGGCATCCACCAGGACGTTGGTCACCAGACTCATCCATCCTAAAAGCTCCCATCACTAGACGAACGCCACATTGGTGCACTGGGTCGAGTAAAAGCAATGCTGAGGGTGCCGCCAAACCATAAACCAAACTCCCATAATCAAGGCAGGATTGAACAAGGGCTCTGTAGAGCTGCAGCAGCGTAGAGCGATCTGCACCCCAGTTAGTGGTGTTCACGCAGCAGAGGGCATTGAGGTGCTGCCAGCACTTCCACTTAAGTTGATGCAGGTGAGGAAGCAAAGTCATTCGGGCGACAAAAACCAGTCTTAAGAATCGATATGTCTCCACTACAGTGAGTGGATCATCATTAAGGTAAAGTTCTGGTCCCAGATGAACGGTATGACGCCAACAGAAGTGCATGACACACAACTTTGCAGCCAAAAACTGGAAGCAATGGGCTAGAGCCAATGACTGCGCCCTGTACATGGCTCCCTGTAGGCGCTGCGCAACAACACCAGTACTGGTGGAGCAGTACGAAATGCATAAGTCATCTGCATACAGAGAAGGTGAAATGGACGGCCCTACAGCTGCTGCTAGACCATTTATGGCCACTAAAAATAGACACAGACTCAATACGGAGCCCTCCAGGATCCCATTCTCTTGAGTATGGGGGGGGGGAACTATGGGAGGCACCAACTTGGACACGGAAAGTACGAAGCGACAGGAAATTTTGGATAAAAACTGGAAGCGGGCCTCGGATACCCCATTCGTAAAATGTGGCAAGAATATGATGTCACCAGGTGGTGTCATACGCTTTTCGTGAATAAAAAAAGATGGCAACCATGTGTTGGCATCGGGAAAAGGCAGTTCGGATGACAGACTCAAGGGACACAAGATTATTAGTGGTAGAGCGACTCTGGTGGAAGCTGCCCTTACATGGAGCCAGTAGGCCACGTTGACTCCAGGACCCAACCCAACTGCCGACACACCATACATTCCACCAGCTTACAAAGAACGTTGGTGAGGGTGATGGGCCGATAGCTATCCACATCAAGCGGTTTTTTTACTGGGTTTAAGCACCAGAATGATGGTGCTCTCCCACCATTGTGATGGAAAGGTGCCATTGCACCAGATCTGGTTGAAGATGATGAGATGTTGCTTGTAGTCAGATGAGAGATGTTTAATCATCTGACTGAGGATCCGATCTGGCCCAGGAGCCGTGTCAGGGCAATGTGCAAGGGCACTGAGGAGCTGCCACTATGTAAATCTGGCATTATAGGATTCACTGTGCCGTGCAGCGAACTTGAGACTGATTTCCATCTACCATTTGAGGGTGCGAAAGGCTAGGAGGATAGTTCTCTGGCGCAGAGGCTCGAGCATAGTGCTCAGCGAAGTGCTCAGAAATCGTGTTTGCGTCCGTAGATAACACACCACTGATGTTGGTGCCAGCGACACCTGTTGTGTCTGGTACCCAAAAAGATGTCTGACCTTCGTCCAGACTTGGGAAGGTGAAGTATAGCACCCACAGTCAAGACATCTCTCTCCAAGGGAGCGAAGTTAATCAAGCGTCGAAAACCAGTCCTAGGAATTGATATGTCTCCACTACAGTGAGTGGATCATCATTAAGGTAAAGTGTGGGTTCCGGATGAACGGTATGACGCCGACAGAAGTGCATGACACACGACTTTGCGGCTGAAAACTGGAAGCCGTGGGCCAGAGCCCATGACTGCGCCTTGTGGATGGCTCCCTGGAGGCACCACTCAGCAACAACAGTACGAGGCACCGCTCAGCAACAACAGTACTGGAGCAGCAGTACAAAATGCAGAAGTCGTCTGCATACAGAGAAAGTGAGACAGAGGGCCCGACAGCTGCTGCTAGACCGTTAATGGCCACTAAAAATAGACACATTCAATACAGAGCCCTGAGGGACTCCTTTCTCCTGGATATGGATGGAACTATGGGAGTCACCAACTTGGACACAGAAAGTACAGAGCGACAGGAAGTTTTGGATAAAAATCGGGAGTGGTCCCCGGACTGGCAAGGATATGACGTTGCCAAGTCGTGTCGTATGCTTTACGTAAGTCAAAAGGCAGCGATCAGGTGTTGTCATATGGAAAAGGCTGTTCGGATGGCAGACTCGATGGACACAAGATTATCAGTGGTAGAGCAACCCTGGCAGAAGCTGCCCTAACATGGAGCCAGCAAGCAATGTGACTCCAGGACCCGACCCAACCCAACTGCTGACATACCATACATTCCAGCAGCTTACACAGAATGTTGGTGGGGCTGATGGCCCGATAGCTATCCACATCAAATGGGTTTTTAACAGGTTTGAGCACCAGAATGATGGTGCTCTCCCGCCATTCCGACGGAAAGACATCATCGCACCAGATCTGGTTGAAGATGACGAGAAGATGTCGCTTGTAGTCGGATGAGAGATGTTTAATCATCTGGCTGTGGATGCAATCAGGCCCAGGAGCTGTGTTGGGGCAATGTGCAAGGGCACTGAAGAGCTCCCACTCTGTAAATGGGTCGTTATAGGATTCACTGAAGCGTGTAGTGAATGAGAGGATGTTCCCTTCCAGCCACCGTTTGAGTGCGTGAAATGCTGGGGGGTAATTCTCTGACCCAGAGGCTGGAGCAAAGTGCTCAGCAATCATGTTTGCGTCGGTACATAACTTGACATTTATGGTAACACCGGGACAGCTGTTGGGGCCTGGTACCCAAAAAGACGTTTAATCTTCGCCCAGACTTGGGAAGGTGACATGTGGCACCCAATGGTGGAGACGTATCTCTCCCAACACTCCTCCTTCCATTGTTTGATCAGATAGCGAACACGAGCACGGAGCAATTTAAAGGCTATGCTATGAGGTGCTCCACGTAAGGGTGCCAATTTTGCCGCTGTATAGCTCACCAATGCTCCTTAATTGCTTCAGCGACTTCCGGCGACCACCAACGGACTGCCTTACGCCTCGGGCAGCCTAAAGAGTGAGGGATCGCGGTTTCTGCCGCAGAAACTATTGTGCTAGTCACCTGCTCAATCATCACATCGATGTTACCATGTGGGGGAGATTCAGCGGTGACAGCAGAGGTGAAAGTTCCCATCTGCCTTGTTCAAAGCCCATCTGGGCAGGTGTCCATGTGCCTGATGCTGGGGCAGTGACAGGAAGATGGGGAAGTGGTCACTGCCACACGGGTCGTCATTTGCTCCCCAGTTGATATATGGGAGAAGTCCTGGGCTACAAATGGATAAATCAATGGCTGAGTAACTACCACGAGCCACACTGAAATGTGTGGCAGCCCCAGTATTTAAGAGGCAGAGGTCGAACTGAGACAGGTAAGTTTCGACATATCTGCCTTGGCCAGTAAGCACGGTGCCACCCCGGAAGGGGATATGGGTGTTAAAATCTCCCCAAAGTACGAAAGGTTTAGGGAGTATCAATCAGTGCAGCTAATACATTCATGGGTACTGCACCATATGGAGGAAGATATACATTGCAGACAGTTATTTCCTGTGACATCCTTATTCTGACAGCCACAGCTTCAAGAGGGGTTTGAAGGGTCACAGTTTCACTACAGACTGAGTTTAGGACATAAACGCAAACTCCACCTGACACTCGATTATAGTCGCTATGGTTCCTGTAGTATCCCCTATAGCCACGAGGAGAGCGGTCCGCAATGCCGGGAACCAGGTTCCCTGGAGAGCAACCCAGAAGGCAGGTGTGAAGCTTAACAGTTGCCATAGCTCAGCCAGGCAGTGGAAAAAACTGCCACAATTCCACTGGAGGACGATGTCATCGTGAGACTGGGAAGGCATGGAACATTCAGTGAGGTAGTTCACACCTCAGAGTCACCTGCTGTCACCGACTTATTGCCAGAGCAGTCTATATCTATTGTGTCTGTGGGTCCGTGGGATCTAGGTCCTCAGTGGACACCAGAATCTCCATCTCATCCACAGACGCAGAGCTTGTTGGTAGTGGTGGTGTGGGTGCCACTGCAATTTCCTTGGTCTTAGGGACCTTCTTTTTTGACTTCTCTCGCCGCTCCTTGGGTTTCTCTGGCTGCGAGGGTTTCACTGATTCAGTCTCTGGGACTTAAGATGATCGTGAAGCCCTACGACCAGCTGCTTTTGGCACTTCAGCCACTGGCAGGTGTCATCTTTCCCATTAACAGAAACCTGGGAAGGGAGTGACCCAAGGGACCCCTTTCTAGTGAAAGGAAACGAAGAAGACTTACACTTCACTGGCTGAGAAGCGGGGACTGGTGTCCCTGATGGTTGGGGGGCAGTGCTCCCTAGGTAGGTGATGTGGGAGCAACAGGGGGGGGGGGGAAGTGCCCCTCACCATCGAGGGAGCAGGTTTAGCCTTCTGGCTCAGAGCCGATTAGAATTCGCAGAACTGATGGGACTACAACTGTTCTCATAGCGGTGGTGTATAAGGAGGTCGTAGCCACAGGATGTAGGCACTCAAACTTCCTCTTAGCCTCATTGTAGGTCGGTCAGTCCAGGGTCTTCTATTCCATGATTTTCCTCTCTTTCTGTAAAATCCTGCAGTCTGGTGAGCAAGGTGAATGATGCTCTCCACAGTTGACACAGATGGGAGGCAGGGCACATGGATTATTGGGATGTGATGGATGTGCACAATCTCGACATAGTACAGCGGGAAGACATATGGCCGAAGTTCCAGCACTTAAAGCACCGCATCGGGAGAGGGATATACAGCTTGAAATCACAGCATTGGTCCATCACCTTGACCTTCTCGGGTAAGGTGTCACCCTTGAAGGCCAAGATAAAGGCACCGGTGACAATCTGATTATCCCTCGGACCCAGATGGACACGCTGCACAAAATGAGCACCTTGCCACTCTAAATGGGTGCGTAGCTCATCGTTGCACTGCAAAAGAAGGTCCCTCTGGAAGATAATTCCTTGGACCATATGTAAGCTCTTATGTGGCATGTTGGTGACAGAAACAACCCCCACCTTGTTACAAGTGAGTAAAGTCCGCGATTGGGCAGAGGATGCTGTTTTGATCAAGATTGACGCAGATCCCATTTTGGACAAGCCCTCCACCTCCCCAAACTTGTCCTCTAAATGCTCAACAAGAAAATGAGACTTCGTCGTGAAAGATTCCCCATCAGCTCTCGAACATACAAGGTACCAGGGCGAACAAGATCCACTGCCATCCTTAGCCTGATGTTCCTCACATGGTGCGTCCAGGAGGGGAACGATTTGGGTCATATTTCTGTGCGTTGAATTGAGCTTGTGAACACTTAGCGACTGCTGGTGTTTCACCAGCAGCAGGAGATGATTGACTACGCTTCATCGCGTGTCATCCGCCATTATGTTCCACCCACCCCGACCAGGGGCCCTCCCCACGGGTGCCATCCAGCCGCAGCAGAGGCCACCTGGCACGATGGCCACTGCCAAGAGTCCCGATGCCCCAGGGTGACAGCCACCTACTCCTTGGCATACTTGGGAAGTTAATAGTGCAGGCATCAGCAGAGTGATCCCTGTGCGGTCAGGGGGCTACAACCAACAGGGCTGGATATCAGGTGCAAACAAGCTAAGACAGTGTGTATACGTGGATGAGGGAAAAAAAATTCCCAGATTTTTCCCAGTTAAAAATACACTTTCTCCCATATGAAAATACATTTTTTCTGTGTTAAGTGACACTATACTTTTCCTCATAACTGTAAAACTTATCAATTCTTTCAATGGTTGTGGTTTTATACACCGACGTAGAATTGCCCGGCACTTTAGAAAATGAAACTCAGGAGAAAAACAAACACGTTTTGGAATGATGTCTTACATGTAGCAACATGTACACTGCATATTTTCGTGGTACGAAAGTATAAATTCGAATTCCACCAAACACTGCATGTTACTTTCTGAAGCACTGATATCAAGATGGCGTTGCGCTTTTGTAAGCCAGACGTAGCTCATGTCAAGTGACCCTGCCAGCTGATGACAGTTGATATTTCGATCATAGGACGTGTGATGTAGTCAGCCAATAGCAACATCACTGTTAAGTAGCGTGATCATACAAATAGGAAAATGGTAATGGTTTAAATTAATATACACAGTGTTGCTACAAGAAAAGAAAAGCTTTCACATATAATATTGGTCTCTAAGATGCAAGAGAAGCTAAGCTTTCACACATAATGTTCATCTTTTTTTGCACGTGTTACACTTTAAGGTACATCAAATAAATGTGCCAGTAAAATTTTTAACGATGACATAAATGTCTGATCATTTTGGCTCGAAATTATTCTAAATGGTCATCCTCAAAGAGCTGACTTTTGAATGAGAGTCAAATGCTCTGCGGTTCAAGAAATTCATCGTACATTCTAACACAGAGTTCATCTTGTGTAAAAGCAAATTTAGTTTGAAAGTAACACTTTTCAAACAACCATATTTTTCTGCAACCTATTAGAAATAGGTTCATTTCAGCAGTTGCCAGAGAGCGCCAGATAACAGGCATCACTGCACTTGCACAGCTACGATGACACAAGAAGCCCATATGTTTGTACATGTAAAACATTAAAAGATCTTGCATTAGGTCTTAAAAGAAACAAGACATCAGAGGATACTCAAAGAGCATGGTAATTTTGAGAACCATACTAAAATGCATAATTTGGCTTAAAGTGCACATTCGTAAGTCCAGATTCGGATGCAAATTTTCTTGGAGTACCATTACTGTATTATCTCATGTTTGTTTCTTTATTATGGCATAATGCCATACGTGCTAGAGGATGAAAACATGCAATCAAAATGCAGCAAACAGTTGAAACTAGCCAACAGTGCGGAATTAAACACTTCTTTTAAAATAAATTAACTGCCTCAACAGTAAAGGTTAATTAAAGCCAAATTTCTTTAACAAACTGTCAAAAATAACTTCATTGTTCTGCAAGCCGATTAATGCTCGACTGTCAGAAAGGTGGAAATAAAACAAAATCTGAAACGAATAACATACTGTAGCCTTCCGTAATTATGTGAATGTATTTTAATTCACTTGATACCTCCCAGTTACAGAAATCCATTTTGTTTTCATTTGACGTGAGAGTATTTAATGAAGAGGGAACAGCAAAATCACTTAACATAAACATGGGTCACATGGAGACTACCACCTCCCCACTACAACTCTGACCACTCTGTGCATCAGGTCCAGATCTACGATATTTCCAAACCAGAGCTCCCCCTCTCTCGAGTATTTGAGGTCCGATGCCAAAAAAAAACCGACTTTTCAAAAATATCTTCCTTTTGCATCTTTCTGAAGAATCCGATACATAAAACATATGTTTGAGGGAACATAAGACATGTTATTTGGTTGTAAGTGTGCCAAAGTGCAGTGCCACGCCTCTTCACACAGCATTCTTCCATCGCATGTCTCTGTATATCGCACTGTGGAATTAAAATGTGTAATATTTCGTAAAGGGTGCTATCAACCTATAATCAGGACAGTGGAAATTAAAATGTCCTGTGGTGCCTCTCCTGCTCCCAGTTGGCTGGTTTGACATCCTGCCCCTACCTTTACAAAATTACACCTCGCAATTAACACTGGAAGGGATTATATGTAACCAGCAGAACAAGAACTCTTCAGAAAAATTTGCAGTTTTTACTGCCTATTAGATAAAAACGTGCTGTTTTGTGTGACGTAAAATTAAATATTGGATACATAAAACCAGTAAAGACTACAGACAAGCAAGACAGTACACATTTCTTCAATCCTTAAGTCCTAGCATTTTTTTTCCCCCTCTCTAAACTTGCCACAGCTTTATATGGCGTTCTTTCCTTTCTGGGAAAGGACCTATTACCTCATCAAAGTTCGTCAACGATTCGCTACATGAAAAAACAAAATGTTGTTGTCTAATACTAGAAAAGCTGTTAATACAAACAGTCCCCAAGACTGGTGTGGTTTCTCAATCTGATGATTACATGTATTTTGTCACTGTCTGCTAGATAAAACGAAATAGGCCTGAATAATATTGCAGCAATTGTTACACACACCAAATAAACTTGACTGTTTTGGCACAAATGGTTATTTTTATAACACAGCAGAATATAATTCGCGAAGTACCAATATCAAACACCTATTAGGCCAAATACAGGATAAAAGTTTTATGTTAGGAAATAGCTTCACATTTCATTCATACTCTCTAGCTTCTAAAGCACGAGATTGAAAAGTAGCAGTACGAAATTTTTATATAAATTTGGAATTGTCATTCTTCCATAATTTGTGAGAGTCCCCGTTTCTTCCCCTTCTTCATTCTAACAAACAATACTGTCATCACTAATTCTGTAACTATTCCTGCCAGTGTCATTACTTATTCTCTGGTTAACTTCACTAACCCTGCCACAATTACCGGTTTAGTTATTCCGAGTTTATTCTCCAGTTAGGTGTTATTACGTGTTCATACAAAGCATTTTCCGCACTACTCCCAGAATAGAATTTTAGCCATTGCTAGCCAGAGACTGTGTAACTGGCCCTTAGTACTGTAGCGGTCTGGCCAAAAATCTTCTGTCAAAATTTCATTTTCTTGGATACATGAAGAAGATAATATGCAATCTTTGTTACCTGTTATTCCTGTTCGTTGTTTATTTCCAATCTGGTAGTTTAAATCTATGGATTTCGCTAGTAATTGTAACGACACTGATACACATAAACAGCGATTGTCATTCACCCGCTCGGCTTATTTAGCACAGCTCGTATAGCCACAGCCCCTTTTGTCTGAAGGAAAGTTTATTTCTAGATGTGATGGGGGTTCCCCTGGCAGAGACATCACATACACTATGCACGCATTCAAAAATCAACTTTCTATTCGTTCAGAAATCAACTTAGAATTTGTTCAAAAATCAACAGGGATGCGTTTCAAAATCGTATTAATAATTGATAGACCAATGTGTGCTGGATGCTAGGCGCTTTGTGAAACAAGGTCTTTTCCTCAATACTATGAATCTGGTGCCCTCCCCCCCCCCCCCCCCCCACTTAAATTGCCACCTGGGGCAGATACCCCAGCTTGCCCCCGCCCCCTAGCTCTGGGCCTGTTGCACATACGTGAATCTGCCCACTTCGGCACACCGGTAAAAATTTTCCAGACCGCATCTGGCTGCCTACTGCTATTGCTTATACAGCTAATTGCCACACTTCTGCAGCCAGAAGCAGGAGAAGGTACTACTCATATGCGACTCAACTCCGCATGCACAGAACTGATGGAAAGCGTTTCCACTACTGAATCAGGGTCTAGACCTGAGCTAGTAGTGGGAAGTGTAACCGAGAAGCTAGACCAGATTAAGATCAAAGGCCTGTCTGGGGCCCAAAGGAAAAAGGAAGGGAAAGAATGGCTTCCAAAAAACAAGTGGAGGGAAGTAAAAGGACTAGAACCTAAGAATCCCAAGAGAAAACTGTCTCAGGTTGAAGGGGACACGCAGACCCCCACAATGTCAAAGACAGGTAGTAAGCGGTCAAGGAACGAATCAAAGACTCCCTCCTCCCTGGATAAGTGAGTCCAGAAAAAAACCGAGGCAAGAAATAGGGTAACAGACCTGTAGTACTGTAGTCTCAGTTTTTAGGATGGCAGTTATCCAGGAAGGTTATCCACTGGTGGCCATCACCTCACAGCAGGAGGAACTAGTTCAGATGGCCCTCTTTGAAAAGATTGGGGGGGGGGGGGGGGACACTGGCCCAGGTCCCAACTTCAGGAGGGTCTATCTAGATCGTGGTGCACTCATTTTTGTCTGTGAGGGGGTGCACACAGTAGAGTGGCTCAAGGACAAGGTGCCCATGATATCCCCATGGGGAGATGTGAAGCTGCTGGTCAAGATGGCAGCGGAGCTTCTTAAGACCGCAAAGATATCATTATGTGTACCTAAGATCCTTAAGGAAGTCTCTGCCAAGCCTCTGTTCGGGGAAAATAGGGGCCCAGAACCCAAAAGTCTTGACAGAAGACTGGAGAGTGGTTAACCAGAAGGTTGCTCCGGAAGACAAACCCTGGTGGTAGAGGTTGGTGAGAAGTCCCTGAAGGTGATGAGGGAGCAGGACCTGAAACTATTGATACTTAATCAGCATGGTTTCAGAAAACATTGTTCTTGTGCAACGCAGCTAGCTCTTTATTCGCACCGAGCAAGGTGGCGCAGTGGTTAGACACTGGACTCGCATTCGGGAGGACGACGGTTCAATCCTGCGTCCGGCCATCCTGATTTACGTTTTCCGTGATTTCCCTAAATCGCTCCAGGCAAATGCGGGGATGGTTCCTTTCAAAGGGCACGGCCGACTTCCTTCCCCGTCCTTCCCTAATCCAATGAGACCAATGACCTCGCTGTCTGGTCTCCTTCCCCAAAACAACCAACCAACCAATCTTTATTCGCACGAAGTAATGGCCACTATCAACAGGGGATCTCAAGTTGATTCCGTATTTCTAGATTTCCGGAAAGCTTTTGACACTGTTCTTCACAAGCGACTTCTAATCAAGCTGCGGGCCTATGGGGTATCGTCTCAGTTGTGCGACTGGATTCGTGATTTCCTGTCAGGAAGGTCGCAGTTCGTAGTAATAGACGGCAAATCATCGAGTAAAACTGAAGTGATATTCCCAGGGAAGCGTCCTGGGACCTCTGCTGTTCCTGATCTATATAAATGACCTGGGTGACAATCTGAGCAGCTCTCTTAGGTTGTTCGCAGATGATGCTGCAATTTACCGTCTAGTAAGGTCATCCGAAGACCAGTATCAGTTGCAAAGCGATTTAGAAAAGATTGCTGTATGGTGTGGCAGGTGGCAGTTGACGCTAAATAACGAAAAGTGTGAGGTGATCCATATGAGTTCCAAAAGAAATCCGTTTGAATTCGATTACTCGATAAATAGTACAATTCTCAAGGCTGTCAATTCAACTAAGTACCTGGGTGTTAAAATTACGAACAACTTCAGTTGGAAAGACCACATAGATAATATTGTGGGGAAGGTGAGCCAAAGGTTGCCTTTCATTGGCAGGACACTTAGAAGATGCAACAAGTCCACTAAAGAGACAGCTTACACTACACTCGTTCGTCCTCTGTTAGAATATTGCTGCGCGGTGTGGGATCCTTACCAGGTGGGATTGACGGAGGACATCAAAAGGGTGCAAAAAAGGGCAGCTCATTTTGTATTATCATGGAATAGGGGAGAGAGTGTGGCAGATATGATACGCGAGTTGGGATGGAAGCCATTAAAGCAAAGACGTTTTTCGTAGCGGCGAGATCTATTTACGAAATTTCAGTCACCAACTTTCTCTTCCGAATGCGAAAATATTTTGTTGAGCCCAACCTACATAGGTAGGAATGATCATCAAAATAAAATAAGAGAAATCAGAGCTCGAACAGAAAGGATTAGGTGTTCGTTTTTCCCGAGCACTGTTCGGGAGTGGAATGGTAGAGAGATAGTATGATTGTGGTTCGATGAACCCTTTGCCACGCACTTAAATGTGAATTGCACAGTAATCATGTAGATGTAGATGTAAAACTGTTTTTAGGGTTCTCGCAGGTCACTGTCAGGGTTCTCAAAGACCTCAAAGATGGCAGTAAAACGGAGCCTGGAGGTGCTGCAGATTAATCTGCAGCACATTAAAGGGACCTCTGCTGCCCTGAGCCACTGACTGGGGAGACAGGAAGTGGACGTGGCCCTGATACAAGAGCCCTATTTATACAAAGAGGGTGTATCGGGCCTTGGAGGCACTGGAAGTAAGCTGATCTGTGCTAGGAATTTAAGAAACTCCATAACATGCATCTATGTAAGAAATGGCATTTCTTTCATGCCAATGATGGATTTCTGCTCTAGGGCCTTAGTGACCATTAAAATGCAGCAATGTGAGAAAGATATCATGAGGGAAATCATTTTGGCCTCAGCATACCTTCCTTACAAAGACAACTCTCCTCCTCCCTTGGAGGTGAGGAAATTGGTAGAGACTTTCCATCAGCAAGGTGATCAACTGCTGGTGGGATGCAACGTGAATGCCCACAATCTAGTGTGGGGCAGCAAGGACACCAACAGTAAAGGTGAGTACCTTCTTGAATTTCTTTTAGCTAACAACTTAGAGGTTCGGAATAGGGGCAATGAACCTACATTCAGGAACAGCAGAATGGAAGAAGTAATTTGGTTCCATCACGATGAATAGCTATGTCAAACAATGGCATGAGGTATTGGAGCCATTCTCATCAGACCACATGTACATTAAATTCAAGGTTGAAATGGGAATCAGACAGACCACGACCAATAGGAATCCCAGGAAAACAGACTGGGAGAAATACAGGAGGAACCTTGACTTAGGCTTCTCGGAAATTAAAACCTCGATAAGGAAGCCAGTAGAATTTGAGGAAGTGACCATAGTGACCTCATATCAGGGCAACTGCTCAATCACCAGGAAGTGCACAAATGGGAGTGTTCCTTGGTGGAATAACAAACTAGAAATGCAAAGAAAACAGGTATGGAGACTGTTTAATATTGTGAGACGAAAAGGACAGTGGCTAAATATCGTGAGGCCCTTGTCAATTACAATCTTGCAATAAGACAAGCAAAGGAGGGATCCTGGAAGGCATTCTGTGAGGAAGCGGAGGGCACAGCTGCACAAGCCAGACTTCACAAGATTCTCACTAGAGTACCAACCAATCCAGGAGGTACGTTAAGAAAGGAGGATGGGGAATATACAAAGACACCACATGAGATGCTGGAATTGCTCCTCAAAAGTCACTTTCCTCAATACGCTCTGCCGGACAATACAGACCAGTATGTGACCCCAGAGAGACAATGGTTCTCAGGCACTTGAAGAGGGGACAGGGAATCGGACAAGGAGTGTGTGAACTTCAACAAAATCCAGTGGGTGACGGGAACATTCCAACCATTCAAGTCACCTGGCCCAGATGGAATTTTTCCAGCTCTCCTGCAACAGGTAGGAGGAAAGCTTATAAGAGTCCTATGCAGGCTATTCAGGGTTAGCCTACCAGTAGGAATCATTCCCAATGAAACTTCCTGGCAGATTAAAACTGTGTGCCCGACCGAGACTCGAACTCGGGATCTTTGCCTTTCGCGGTCAAGTGCTCTACCATCTGAGCTACCGAAGCACAACTCACGCCCGGTCTCACAGCTTTAATTCTGCCAGTATCTCGTCTCCTACCTTCCAAACTTTACAGAAGCTCTCCTGCGAACCTTGCAGAACTAGCACTCCTGAAAGAAAGGATATTGTGGAGACATGGCTTAGCCACAGCCCGGGGGATGTTTCCTGAATGAGATTTTCACTCTGCAGCGGAGTGTGCGCTGATATGAAACTTCCTGGCAGATTAAAACTGGAAACATCCCCCAGGCTGTGGCTAAGCCATGTCACCGCAATATCCTTTCTTTCAGGAGTGCTAGTTCTGCAAGGTTCGCAGGGAGAGCTTCTGTAAAGTTTGGAAGGTAGGAGACGAGATACTGGCAGAAGTAAAGCTGTGAGACTGGGCGTGAGTCGTGCTTCAGTAGCTCAGATGGTAGAGCACTTGCCCGCGAAAGGCAAAGGTCCCGAGTTCGAGCCTCGGTCGGGCACACAGTTTTAATCTGCCAGGAAGTTTCATATCAGCGCACACTCCACTGCAGAGTGAAAATCTCATTCTGGAGTAGTGAGATAAAGTAATATCCTTTATTAGAGTATTGGTTCTTACCAGTCAAAGTTACAAAAATTTAACTGAAAACTAAAACAATGAAAAATTCCCGGAATTCTAAAAAATTCCGGTGTTTTTCCCTGTTTTCTCCTGGATGAAAAAATTCTCAGGTTTTTCCCGGATATCCCGGTTGTTCCGGATCGTATATACCCTGTAAGAAGTCCATTATAGTCGACAGCGCAGAAAGTGATGCTGCACAGAGGATGGAGGAAAACGCACCGAGGAGGGTGACCTCACCCAACAGCTGGAGAATGAGCGGAGGTGCGGATCCATGTCTATGAAGGATGCTAGAGGTCTCAGCACATGGACACTATGCACTATGTAAGGCGCCCTTCCCAAATTGGCTCGTTCTTCAGGAAAATTGTGAAAAATGGAGATGAAACCCTACAGGGGACCATCACATAAAGGCTGAAACATGTGAAACTCCTTTTAGTCACCTCTTATGACAGGCAGGAATACCTCGGCCCTATTGTAACCCCCAGACCTGCAGGGGGAAAACTGTCTCAGTCAGCGGCCAATGATTATTGGCGTTCATCGGACCTTTATATAAAGATATTATAAAAGGTGTGCTGAGCAGTCAGCTACCTTAGTTGGAAAGTTTATGGAAGGAATTTAGTTGAATGATGATGTTACCAATGTAAATAATATTTTACTGGAACAGTTTTTTAAGAAAATTTCCAGCAACCACAATTTCTGCCAAATAGTTGCTACAGAGGCCAATATAGTTTTTAAATGATTGATGAACAGATTAAAAGGTCTTCCTGCTGCTCAGTACCCACGTACTATTAAAAAGGATTTGTTATAAAATTCTACTTCAGTACATGTCGTCATATGCTGCTCTATGCAAAATTCATTAATGTCTATGTTCTTAAATGTATAACACTTCCTGACTAACGTAGCAATACCTCCTCCCTCAATTTCTGCTAAGTGAGATGCTAACTTAAATTCTGGAATGCTTGACCTCTTCCTCCATTGGACGGTCTTTTCAAACAATTCTTTCTTTTACATCTTACCAATCATTAAATTAATAACATTTTAATTTCTCTATTGAAACTAATGAGTCAGTTTCTATAATACTGCCAAGCTTTAAACAATTCAATATCTGTATGCAGTAACCCCAGAAATAATACAGAGCAGTTTTCAAGTACACCAAAGTATGTTATTTCTCATTTGTAAAACTGCAGCCACCACAGGATTTTAATTTTTGGAAATATAGTTACAAATATTAGACCTGAAACAACAAAACACACATTTGTCCAACATTCTCAGGGCACACTGTATATTATATGCAAACAGTAAACAACAAGACAGTTTACATATCTAGAAGTATATAATTAATGTAGAGAAATCAATATCAGACCATGACGGAATATGGTTAAAACTACAGACAAAAAAATTTCACACAGAAATGTGAAAAACTCCATTAGAAACGAGTCAAATGTTAATGCTTTCAAATCAACAAGTAGTCCAAATCCCAGTCCATCTGTGTCTATATTAATAAAGAGTGACAGATTTATAAATATACTTTTGGCATATTTAATAAATATTGTCTTCAACTATTTAATGGACACAAGTGAAACGTAAATGGTTGTGGAAGTACACACAACTGGTTTCAATTCATCCTCTGTAGCTTAGAAATTTTAGTGATCTTACAGCAGATCAAAGGAGAGTTTAACAAAGCAGACTACTTTCAGATAAAGAAAAGATACAAATTGGCCATTATAAAATATAACTACATCATGGACAATTTATACATATGATTTTTACCAGTGGAAAAATTCTCCTATTAGAGCACAAAAAAGGAAATTATGCTGCTGTTTAAAAGACTGACTGAAAAGTGGGGTACAAGTTGTCTCATTCCACCTCCTTCAGCACCTTTAAAAGTTTTCCCCAAAAACTTTGGCATGTGAACATATTCGCACTCAAACATGAAACTCACCCCTAAATGTAACTCAGTCACATTGCTGACACCCTTCCATTTCCACATGCCCATTCTCACTCATTCTGCTCATCTAATTGTCATTATCTAATTATCTAATTGTTACTGGCTCCTGTTTCAAAGCCACAGTCACCCTGTTCTATCCTACCACTACACCCGCCTTTCACTGTCACTGCCTCCCTATGTTCTCTCTTACTGCTAATATCTAATTCATTCATTCCCACTTCTGCTGTCCCTTCGTGGTCACTACATCTCACTTCCTGGTTGTCATTTTCATAGCCTGTCTCATTAGCACTGGCTTTCAACCACATCCACTTTCTACTTCTCTTTATTCCTCTCCCACAGCCACTGTATATTATCTTCCAGTACTTACTACTCCCCCCCCCCCCTTACCCACTGTCTCCTCCTTTCTCAACATAAAAATGTGTTAACATGTTCACAAGTCAAAATTTTTGGTAAAATTTCTAAAGATGCTGAGGTAGGTATAATAAGGTAGCTGGTAATCCACTTTTCAGAATGAGATTTTCACTCTGCAGCGGAGTGTGTGCTGATATGAACCTTCCTGGAAGATTAAAACTGTGCGCTGGACTGAGACTTGAACTCGGGACCTTTGCCTTTCGTGGGCAAGCGCTTGCCCGAGAAAGGCAAAGGTCCCGAGTTCGAGTCTCGGTCCGGCACACAGTTTTAATCTGCCAGGAAGGTTCAATCCACTTTTCAGTCAGAGTCTTGAAATAAATGTGAACATTTTCATGGTTTTTTTTATGATCCAATAGGATCATATTCCCCAGTGGTTCCCCTCTTGTCCCTGCTGTAAGAGGGCATGCCAGTGATAGGAAAAGAAATGCTTTGTCAGTAAAATTTTGACCAGATTTCAGGTGCAAAAAATTTTTGCATGTGCTTCAGTATGACAACATGGTGATCACAGAACCCTTCCAATGATAACGGAGCTGTGGCGATGGGGCATGAGTCATGCTTGGGTAGCTCAGACGGTAGAACACTTACCCCGCGAAAGGCAAAGGTCCCGAGTTCAAGTCTCAGTCTGGCACACAGTTTAAATCTGCCAGGAAGTTTCACATCAGTGCACACACTGCTGCAAAGTGGAAACCTCATTCTGGATAACAGAGATACTTTACAGTACATTATCTCCTAACATACATTGTCATAATTTAGAACATAATCCTAAAGTCTTTATGATGGTACTGCTTTACTTTAGAAGTAAGCAGTACTAATACATCCCTGTCATCACATTTAAGAAAGAAGTAAAATTTTTCTGAAATGTAAATGCTGACTGTTACACTTTTCACAGAGAATTTACAGGATGAAAAACAGAATAGTTTACCAAGAACACAAAAGAAATGAGAAATATAATTTTTTCCTGAAATTATTCTTGTAACATTATGAGCCCAGTTTCTTTCACACAAAGTCACAGACATTTACAGTGGAAGTTGAGAAAACGAGCAACCAACATCTGAGATCAGAATATCTTGTGCTAGAAAGAGGGAGAGCTTTATGTAATATGAAGGAATAGCTCTAATGGAGACAAAAATGCGCTGTAAGCAGTACCGCAGAATTTTTCAGTATGTCACCAAGAAGACAAAAACCATAATCTAACACAAAACATTAAAAATTGCAAGAATAAGCAAAGGACAATTAGGAGCATTAAGATGCATAAATGAGTAAACTTGGCAAGGCAAATGATACCAAACTACCAGATGACAGCACCAAAGGTATAGCTAATGTGAAATTAAAATCATTTACTACTAAATTCAATGAATTCTTCCTTACAGTAGATGCAAGCATGGAGACAAAAGATTTCTGTCAAAAAGCAGATGCAATTAACTTACTTAGACAGTTAATGCATACTCCACCACCTGACATCAGATACTTCAATCTCTCAGGAGATACTGATTACAATTGTAACTCAAGGTAGGGCACTATCAAGTCAGAACAAGGTTTAGTATTTTGGCCAACATACAATCACCACCAAAGAGGTTATTACTTTTCAGTGGCCTAAAAATGTTTGTGGTCTCTCTAAATAATTCAGGACTAAAGGAGGCCACTCACTGAATAGCAGACACATTAAGCATTGAGTCATCAAGAAGTACACAAAGAGAATAAAAATTCCGCTAGCTTTCAGAAGAATTTTTTAATGAGCAAGAGTTATACAAGGAACAGTGAATGATTGGTTCCAGCCTTATCTGAAAAACTGGTGCAAAAGGTGGAGTTCACACATCTGCTGCTGATAAATTTTTAGTGATACAATTGTCAGACAAGAAACACATAAACATAGGTGTTCTTCAGACTAGAGTATTGGAGCCAATTCTGTTCTTAATATAGAGGGTCAGTCACATAAGATATAAGTCCCTTTTTATTTCCTGGACAGTTCCAGATATCAAAATGAGGTTTTCTGCAATTGATAGTACGCTGATAGGGGCCTACAACATTTTGTATGGATAATGTTCTGAGCTCTGATATGAACCGAGATGCTGAAAATATATATATATTTTTTATCTTATACTTTTCATAACTGCATTCAACAGCTCTTGGTAAGACAATTACAGTGATACAGCACTTGGTAGTATTGACATTGAAACCTTCTGCAAAAGAGTCTGAGAAATGAACTGAAACTGGAAAGCAATGCAGCCAGTCAGTTACGCCGTGTAAACAACACTAAGCACAGCTCTCATCAGGCTCCATTGTTACGGCTAATGCAGCAAGACAGGCCTGTGCTATGAAGATAAAGCCTCATTTCCTGTATGACAGATATGGGGTCAGCTACGATTTTTGTATATGGAACTACAGCAAATACTTGTTTCTGACACATCAAATGGGGCTTAGGAAAACTATTTCCTATCTGCATTCATAACTGAATTTTGTGGAAGCAACTATGGTCGCATCATGCAATTTTCCAGTACCATTTCAACAGCATTTGTTTGACATTCACCATACAAAAGTAGCTTGTCTAATTTCTCCTCATTGGTGTATATTTCTGCATTCAAGAAATGTTGAAGTAAAAATTGCCAACTGATAGACAACACAGTTCCTGCTAGTTCTAAAGTGAATGCAATTAACAAGTCAAAAGACTTTATACAACAATGTCATCTGGTGGTTTACAATGCAATAGTTGATCTCGGGCGACCTGTTTTTCAATTTTAGAATATTTATCACATTCTTTTGAGAAGAGCTTACGCCTCAAAATTAACAAGAATGAGATCAATGTACTTGCCTTTACTTTGGGATGCTGAAAAAACCATAACATTCCATTTAAAAAAATCATACTTGCTCCAGTATTCAACCTATACACAAGAGTTAAAATTCTTTATTACACACCATACCAGAGTACGTGTCCCTTAGTGTGCTATCATTTGCCAAAAAACTCGCTTCGGTAACTAAAACCGTTCATGAAATAAAAGGGGTGTTACATCTTATGTGACTCACTCTGTATATCAATGATTTTCCAGACAGTATAAGGCATGATCTCCTTGTTGATGACAGCAACATCCGCAGTCATTGATAAAACACCAGAGCTCCTATTTGAGGAAACACATGAAACCTTCAAGGCTGTAGAGAATTTGGCATGGTATACTACATTAACATTGAACATAAAGAAAATGAATCTTATACACATCAGCATAAAGGGGGACAACAATTCTGTAACATTAAGCACAGATGATAAATCTGTAGCTTGTGAAACAAACACAAAGTTTTTAGGAATGGAGATTGAATAGCAAGCGATGTGGGATGAACACACAGTACTACTGCCAAAAAGAATTTCGGCAGCGTGTTATGATCTTAGGTTTTCAATATCAGTTTGTAACAGCCAATGTCTTGTGTGGTGACATACCATGCTTAAATACACTCAATTCATAGTTGTGTGTTTCTTTTCTGTGGATCAAAGGGACAAAATATGGACAAATTTTAAACTGCAGAAAAGGTTCACAAGAATAATAATTATAAGTTGTAGTTGGGCTCATTGTAAAGAGCTATTTAAAAAACTGGGCATTCTTACTGCACAAAATGAGTACATCTACCAATCTGTAGTGCATGTCAAGGACATTACCAGGTATTTCACTAACAATTCTATACATTTTCATGGAACAATAACAATTCTATACATTTTCATGGAACAAGAGTGAGTTTGCACTTACAATTACCACAGGAAAAACAAACAAACAAAAAACTCAAAACAGCATTTTTATCAGTAAATGAAACTGAAAAATAAATTTCCATAGGAAATAAAGATTACTAAAATATATCAATTCAAAAAGAGTAGCTACAACATTCATCATAAGTAATGCATACCACACAAAGACTAAGAAGGCTGAGAGTAGAGGGTAATAATGAAAGGGGATACCACCACCCTGTGACATTTCAAAACACAATCCTGATTTACGGCTTTCATGAGGAAATCCTGTGTCAAGTCCACAATACTAACGTCTTGCCATTCTCTTGGGTTCAACATCACACTCATAATGGGGGATACCAACTCAGCACTTCAGATGGTCTGAGGAGCATAGTTGAATGAGCGCAGGTGTGGAGTCAGCTTTTTAAATAGACTGGAGTTAGTGCAAGGGGCACAGCGCAATCTTTACGGTCCAGGAGTCACCGGCAGATGTCACTGTGTGCGACCTTGAACGAAACCACAGGCCTACCGAATGAGGCACTGCAGCTGTTAAGAGACTGACTTCGTATTTGGAAGGATGGAGTTGTTCTGTCTGGTCATCAAGAATTGGATTTTATGGGGTTTTCGCTAAATCACAAAGACAGAGATGAATCCTTAATGAAGGCCTTGGGGGGCTACCTGTCCTATCCTTGCACAGCATGTTTGTATTTTGTGTGTTGTATATTTTGAGCAAGTGATTTCCACTGTATTAACATAAAAATTCCTATATACTTATGATATGGTCCTTGGCTGATTAACGCTAAAACATATAACAATCTAACAACCTTATATTTTGGCGGAAAAGTTCAGTTATGTATTACGTACATTAAACTTTGTATTAAACATTCTGCCATTTTTTGTTTCTCTTTTTCTTTTACTGCAAGTATGTTATTCGACTACTGTATCTATTGGAAACATTTACCTAGTGAAAATTTTGGAAATCATGGGGACTGTGCGGATACTGTTCTGGTTACACTGAATGCTTCAAGAAAACTGGTCATGCAAATAACCAGAGACTCTGCTGCAGACCGTACCATTTGTGGTCCAATCACAGGAGGGGCGATGCATCACTCTCACCCTTACGTCACCCCTCCATACGGTTGAATGACTCTTATAGCTCTGCATTTAAATGTTCTACATAACACTTCATCCAGGACTTTTAATATCGCTTAAAGAGTCGTGACATCACTGAGCCCTGCACTTGGCATAAAATTGTTAGATACCTGGTATTCCTTAACTATGGACTTCTCTACTAATTCAAACATTCCCCCTTCCCCATGACTACTCTCAAGCAGCACTGATTTGGCCTTTTTAATCCTCTGACGACCACTAACTTTGTCTTGCACTTTTACTTCTGTCTTGTCAGTGTATTCCTGAATGCCTTGAGTTATCTGCACACTTTTGTCTAGTCTCCACAGAAGTGAAGCTGTGTGAAACGTGTAGACAAACTAGTACACTTTCAGCATATCTTGAACTTGCTGCCCGATTTATTTCATAAACAACATTCAAATATCTTACAAATCTGGCTTAAGAAAGCATTTCACACAGTTGGGGATTTCACAAGCTGTAGATAGGAAAACCTTACATTATGATTTCCTGAAGAAATATGTCACCTTGCACAACACACTTCTACACACCAGTGTCAACAATATCAGTTTCTTATCAGAAAAAAATCTATACTTACAAAACAGAAAAAGCTAAACTTGAAACATACAACTACATGTCCACGATTCAAGTGTGTATTTTTACGCAAATTTTTCAAATATAGATGGTCACTGTTGCTAATCAAAAACACCTAATCTCAAAACATTTTTAATGCTTCCTTCTATTGTGGTTACTAAAATGAGTTAGCTGTTTCTTACAAGTAAAGGAAAGCATGGACTCTTCAACACTTCGACTGCTGCGGTTACATCAACATAAGGTCATGAAATGCACGAGCTCAGACTACATTAGTTTTCGACACACAGCTATGACGACTCAATTCCACGTATGAACCTGGCAATCGGCTACTTTTACATGCCTAAACATCAGTCAAAACGATTTGACTTCTTACGTTTACATGCCGAAGCTTAATGGACAATTTTTTGCGCCAATCAACCTAAATACCATGTGGCTTATCTATTTTCTTATATATTTAATTCTTTCTCTTGTCTAATAATACAAATTTATGCAATTATAGCATATTCCACTACACGTGGTTTCCTTAAGTATACAAGTTACTGAACGTGCAGTTTTCTAACAACGTTTTTCTCAATATTACCTTCATTTCAACTGAGGCGTTACTTGAAACGGTAGCCTATCCCTAACTACGTAACTACCAACGAAGGCTTCTTTTATTTCGATACCCAAACGAATACACCAAGAATCAACCTTAACTAATTGCGATTCTTTCCAAGGTTAATATACAAAAGCAGTACTTACACAATATGCACATTTACTAATAAACTTTTAAAAAGAATCCAAATTTCTGGTGGATCCAAACATGTGAAAACTAATCTCTTTGCGGCTGTATTTCAATTTTTAAGTCATACAATCTCTAACGATCAAACATGTTTTATCCAGATCACGGACAGTATTAAGAAACCCGTCGGCTTTGGACAATTGTGTTTCTTACCACCCGTGCTTAGGAGATTGCGACCTCTTGAGGCATCTCAGAGCCCAAAATCTAATTAACTGAACACCCTTGGGCGTTCACTAGTGGGCGCTATTAACAAAACAACATCCTTCCCTTCTTTTCAAAATCTACGGCTGGCATATAACCAAAACATTCGACTGACATTTCCTGCAAACGTCAAAGCGCTAAAGATATACGTCATAAGCTCTCAGACATACTTTAAATTCCCGTCAGAGATGCACAGTAGATACCAAGCCTAGTTTACACGACGACACTTACAGGTAACTGTGCTATCGGCCACTGCGCATGCGTGCCGCACTGTTGCGCTACTCGTCGGTGAAACTAAACACTTCAGGCGTGTTCCAACTGTGGCGACAGTAGTTGTATGAGTTTTGAGGTTATGTGAGTTCGTATAGTGTAGACAAACTGAAATGTGCAGTGAAGAACGGGGAATAATGTTCGCTTTTTGGATATCTATACTTTGCATTGGTGCTTGTGGGATTTCAGTGATGCTGATTACAAAAATAAGCAATATTTTGCTGCCCCTGAGACCTTCACGTGCAATCAGAACACAGAAAGTTTGACAATATCTGAGCTGCAGGGCAAAATTTATTGAATTAGAAGCACATATACAACTGAATTAAGAAAAATACAAGCAAATGTAATTCTAGCTGTGGAAATGCTGTCGTCTACAAGAAATGCTCTCATCGTTCGAGTTGGCCGACTTTTTTTTTTAAGGGATCTTGTTGACAGGAGAGAAGGCTACACAAATCAAGAATCTGCATTCTTTATTCAATATTCGCCTATTTAAAACGTCGCAGCAGTGCTCTCCATTCACATATGTTTGACTTTCGAAATATTGCCACTCTACAGATTTATCTTCAAGAGAGTAGTCTGCAAACCATTCTCTTCTTAATGCGGCCTGTTCGAATAATCATTGCCGATAATGTTAGTAATTATTACTGTTAATGTTAATAATTATTAATGTTTATGAAAAAGTGTCATCACCAACTAAATCCGCATCTTATACTATGCCGAGTGTTCTCGATTGTAATGCACGCAATGTGCTATGTAATTTCAGTTCTGGAGAAGTGCTTCATGCATTACAGTATCTTTATTCCTTATCGCAAAATTAACTCTATTTAGAAGAAGCGTGAACAGTTCTGGTGACATTCTAAGATAAGTAAAAGAACTTCTTGGGTCTTCCATTACAAATTATTTCAACAAGAGTGCTGAGCAACCGAGCTGTCTTTTCTTCATCCAGTCACGAATCGAAACACGTTTCTTATTTTTTTCTTATGCAGAAATTCCGTGCAGCAGGCTTTAATTCCATCACAACTCGTGCGACGTGCAGCTGCCAAAACTTTCATTTCAGACACGACTCAGGAACCCACAAAACGACGAAACTGAAGTGTGTAAGATTTCGCCGTGTCGACAGTCTAATATGAAACCATTTGTGTCCAACTCATTCCATGCAACGAGTGGCGCAACCCAATATCGTCGTGTAAACTGGGCTTAACATGACAGTCGCGACACTCGCTGCTGTAAAAGTTGTTACCGTTTGACAGCTGGAGCGACACTAGCGCTGAAATGGGCGAGAAAGGAGAACATTAGATTCGTCGTAAGCATAATGTTTGTTTTGCGTCCCTTTCGTACGTGATTTACGAAATTTGAATTATTTTTTTGCCGCGAGAGATTGTCTAATATCTGAAGACATAGATGTTTATAAAAATTATTCTAAAATAAGCGCGAGTTGGGATAAAAATCGTGAATCCAGTGGCAAACAACACATTCGTGAAAAAACACTTGCGGCATTACAACTGCAGCTTACCACTTTGATATCAAATGAATATAAACACACAGATTCACACGTAAGAAGCACGAACATGTATCTCTACGTGCAAAAGGCACTGCCCCATTTGTTCCATAGGCATACTGCGGTTTAGTCATTGTGTCTTATGTGTGAAGTGTTGCGGCTGTCGGTGTTAAGCCTAGTTTACACGACGAAATTGGGTTGCGCCACTCGTTGCGTGGAATGAGTTGCACGCAAATGGTTTCATATTTGAATGTCGACATGACGAAATCAGTAAACGCTTCAGTTTCGTCGTTTTGTGGGTTCCTGAGTCGTGTCTGAAACGAAAGTTTTGGCAGCTGCACGTCGCATGAGTTGTGATGGAGTTAAAGCCTGTTGCGCAGAATTGCTGCATAAGAAAAAAATTAGAAAAGTGTTTCGATTCGTGACTGGATGAAGAAAAGATGTCAGCTCGGTTGCTCAGCACTCTTGCTGAAATAATTTGTAATTCTAAGTGGGACAAGCAACTGCCAAATAGTGGGAGAAATGTGCTGTGGGTATAAACCCCAAGTCCCCAAAACTAATGACGCCGTCGTAAGTGCTGTCGTATGTTAAATTTGCCATTAGAGACATTTCATCCAATGCAGTATTCACTTGTTTATTAGTATCTGAGAAATGCTATACCTTATGCTTTAAAAGGTGGAAATATTGCTACTTATCCCATATTTTATTTGTATAGCTCCCACATACCTCTGTAATGTACGTACTGATGAAAGCATTAAACAGTCTGGCAAACTTTGTATGCCCAAGTGGTGTAATATAATAGATTTAGAGCAAACAGCTTATTTTTGTTCCTCTTCCCATCTTAAAATCCTATAATTTTCAAAATTTGTTTGTCCTTCCTCACTTGATCCTTCTGATACAGTTTCTGTTGCTGTCTGTAATTAAAATGACAGGCACTTTCCATGTTCCGTAATAGTTTTGCATGAAGTCTAGTGTTCTGCGCACTCCAACACTTCACACGCTTTGGCAAGACACAAATAACTGCACTTAATCTAACCACATCATCGTCAAACAGGTCTGTGTTGACGATTCAGATGAATCTGGCACTGATATATGGAGAGTTGAACTGCCTGCTTCTGTGCCATAGGACTGTATTACAGCTTTAGACGGATTGTCGAACCTTTGTGACAGTTTCCTTTTCATCATCACTTGAGGTGGCTTATTTGAGATGTCGGACAGTGTGGGTAGTGGATTCACAACATTTTATTATTGTCAACTTGTTCGGTTCTAAGTAGCGAACAAAACTTAACGATATTATAAAGGTAAACAGGGACTTTTTTCATAAGATCATCTCGTCTGATATTCACCACCTCTTCGTCATATTGTGTAGGCGGCGATTCTTTACTGGTATCTTGATTTTCTTCGTCAGCTGGTGGCCACATGTGCACCAGTTTAACTCTCTCATTGGAAACTGTTTATCGCTTGCCATCATCATTTATTTGCAGCGTATGTTCATCTCTCGTGAGTTGTTTATACAGCCCAGTACATGGCGGCTGAAGAGGTGTTCGTACAGCGTCTGTCCTCAGCCACACATGAGGGCAATCGCTAAGCTGCTCATGAACAAATGGCGTGTTGGTGCCATGTCCAGAACTAGGTGTCGGTCATAGCTGTGACATGTGGCTGTGGACTTGTTGTAAGCTGTAAGGCATGTTGCCCACTGTCGCTTCCGTCGGTTCAACGAAAAATTCTGCCAGCAGCCTGAGGTTCTCTCCATAAACCAGTTCAGCCATGGATGCACCTAGGTCTGATTTGCAGGCAGTTTGGAGACCTAGCAGCACCACTGGCAACGCTGTAGTCCAGCTGTCCTTATGGCACATCAATGCTGTCTTTAATGTACCGTGCCACCGCTCAACCATGCCATAGCTCACTGAATGACGGTGCGGTGATGGTGGAATCCACAGAGCTTGGATAATTGTTGGAATAAAGTGGATTCAAATTGTCTTCCTTGGTCGGTTGTGGACATCCAAAACAGGAGTTTCAAGAAGCCAAAAATACTCGAGCTACTGTCTCTGCTGAAATGTCCGGTAGTGGAGAAGCTTCTGCTCATCTTGTATAGGGCCCACAATATCCAAATGAAAGTGGAAGAACCGCTTTGTTACTGGAGAAAAATCTCCAACTGCTTTATGTACATGCCATCCAATCTTGTTCCTTTGGCACAGCATGCATGTCATTACCCAACCGCGGCAATCCTTCCTTATACTCGACCAGACAAAACGTTCTGTGAGTATTTTGATAGTTGCTCTGCTACCCGGATGACTGAGTCCGTGTGTGCTGTCGAAGACCTCTTTCCGTAGTTGCCTTTGGATGAAAGGCCTGGGTTTGTTTGTAGCTATGTCGCACCATATCTTCACATTCGCGCCTGCCAGCTGGATTAATTTTAACTGAAGTCTGGTTGTTATGTCCTGTAAGTACTGTTGGAGTTGTGCATCATTAGCTTGTGCTGTGGCTAATTTATCATAGTCTGTGGTTTGTGAAATACCCGAGACCTGCAACAGGAAATCTGCGACTGTGTTTTCGTCTCTCTTGATATGCTTGATATCTGTTGTAAACTGACTGATGTATTCTAAAGGGCGAAATTGACATGGAGAAAAGTTATCCTGCGACTTACAGAATGCATAGGTTGTTGGTTTATGGTCGGTGTTTAGAGTAAATCCTCTTGCCTCTACATACGAGAGAAAGTACCAGATAGCTTCATATATCGCTAATAGTTCTCTGTCATATGTGCTCCACTTCCTTCATGGGTCTGTAAGTTTTCGTGAGAAAAAACCCAAAGGCTGCCATTTGTCATTTACTTTCTGGTGCAGTACAGCTCCTAACGCATCTCGGCTGGTGTCGACTATTATTGACAGACGTACTTTTGGTACAGGTTGAGTAATGAGTACTACTTTTCGTAAGGCGGCCTTCATGTGTTGAAATGCTCTCTCCATGTCCACATTCCATTGTAATGTCGTTTGCCATTTGCATTTTTACCTGCGAGAGCGTCTGTCAAGGGCGCTTGTACTAAAGTGCGCGTCATTTATGATGGCGGCCGAGTTTAGGTTCGTTGTGCGCATCTGACGTCACAAAACACAGTCAGCCAATGAACAGCAAACGACGTTGCCAGAGCTCGACTGCTGTACAGATCACGGACGAGTGTCTTCAGTTTTAGAAACGTTCAGTCATAAATAAAGTAACTGAACGAAAGCAATGTCTTGATAGCAGAATTTCTTTTATAGAAAGTTTGGAAAAAGCATTCTTTATACCAATTGCTTCATATTCTATTAATTAATCAAACCAAACAAGCAATGGTTAAAGTGTTTGGGTGCTAAGCGAAAGGTTCTGAGATCAAATCTTGTGCAGTGAGTAATATTTTCTTTATTTAAAAGCAATATCGGAGTGTCTTACTTCATGAATTTTACTCGTTTGAATGTACTTTTTTGAAATTTCTAGTAGAAACTGAAATCAACCATACAGAAAGTATACGCTATGGACTTATACCTCTGCAAACTCTTCAAAATTTCGTGCTGTGGTTTACTACATTTAATGCTGCACAATAACTGCGTTGATCATCGAAAGAAAATTAAGTCATTTATGGGGGAAGGTATCAGTCAAGAAGATACGTAAAAATCAAATTTTTGGGCCAAATAGTTTTTGTGAAATCGAATGTTAAGTGTGCCAAAGGAGTCAGAACCCCATGTGTCTACACAGGCGAGCAGTGCAGTGATGACAAAATCTCGCACAGCGCGAAATGTGGGGAGCACGTCTTCTGTAGCAGCGAAAGGGTTAATGCGGCCCTGGTGGCTTTACTTCAAACTGCGCGCTCCCCACTAAATGTAAGTTTGCTTGGCACGTGCAACTGGCAACACAGCAATCTCCCGCATCTGGGCGGGCATGCGCGAACCGCCAAGATAAAAGAATTGAACTATAGTGCAGTTCGCGGCAAATATTGTCTATAGAAATTTACCACGCCCAAAAATTTTCTGAGTTGATGGTAAGTGTTGGGGCGGTTCATGTTGTCGATTACTGCTATCTTGTCCTCTCGCTGGCGTATGCCCTCCGCCGGAACTTCATATCCTAGAAACGTCACTTGCCATTATCGCAGTTTGCATTTTGCTTTGTTGACTATTATTCCGTACTGGTTTATGCAAGCGAACACTGCAGACAGTTGCTTCTCGTGTGCTTCTCCCATCGTTGATGAGATTAATATGTCATCAAGATACTCGAAGCTTCCTTTCAACCCACACAATAATTCATCAATAAATCGTTGCCACGTTTGAGCTGCGTTCTTTAACCCGAAAGGCAATCGGACATATTCCAATAAGCCGAAAGGTGTTGTAACTGCTGTTTTCGGTATGTCGTTTTCTGCGACCGGTATCTGGCGATAAGCTTTTTTACAACCGATAATGCTAAAGATCGTTGCCCCAGCTAATTGATTTGTGAAATCGTGAATATTAGGCACTGGGTAACGATCTGGTATAGTACGTGCGTTTAACTTCCTGTAATCACCACATGGTCTCCACGGTCCATCTTTTTTCTGATCTACGTACGACGCCTGATGCCAGTAATGCCTCGAATTCTGCTTTTGGTGCCATGAACCGAAAGGGTGCTAACCTGCGTGGTTGTTGATGTATTGGCTGACCGGGCGTGGTTTAAATGTAGTGAACAGTTTTGTGAGTTACTGCAGATTTTTCTGCGACCGTGTTATCATTTACGGCATATGACACTGCGTCACAGTTATGCTTGCCAGCGCGATAAGTGTCACGTTCTGTGATGCCATCTACTGTCTCTTGATTTCGTTTAATCTGTGCATTAGCAAGATCTATGGTAATGTGTCACAAAGAAAGTCTGCACCCAATATCGCCTCTGACACCTCTGCCAGAATGAAGATCCACTGACTGCTTTGTTTGAAACCTAAAGCGACTTCGATTTTAGGTGTGCCATGAGCAACAAACGTATTTGCTGCGGTTAATTGCATCAGTGGAGTGCTATCCGTTCCTTAATAGCCAGTAGAGGGGGGCACACTCACACCGGATCCCGAGTCTATTAGGTAGCAAAGGTTCGACTTCGCATCTCTTACATAAAGCCATTTGAAGGTAGTAAGAAAATTAGTGATGTTACTTACTCGTTCGTAGTTTGCGTCTGTCTCATGTCGTTGTTACAGGCGCTCTTCTGTGCTACCACGGCCCGCTGCTCCTACTGCTCACCGCCGCTCACGCACATGGCTGCTAACACTTTGTTGCTCTATCCGCAAAGCGTTGGTGGTACCAACATACCTGTCATTTTTTAATTTCGCCGTTGGCCTTGCTGTTTTCATTCAGTAACAATTGTGAGACCTGTTGCTGCAATAATGTCATCTGTCGTGTTAGTTCTTGTATTTGTTTGTTGACGCCCGTATACTGAGTCTTCTGTATTGCTGCTATCACTTCTGACGCTTCTTCCCCGTTAAAGATTGTCATGCAAGCCATTCGTGGATTGCCTATGGTCGTGGACTTTGTCTGCTATCTCCGAGAGGTTCTGCATGTTGTCTTTTCCATGAGTTACTTAGTGCAGCTTCTACCGTGCTTGATAATTGATCTAGGAGTGTCGCATATGACAATTCATCTGCATTGACGATACTGCGCAAATGCTTCCAAAATTCCGACGGTGTCCTGTCGTCTACAGCTTCTTCTTTAAGCACCTGCCATATGCGTTGATTTAACAGTTCACGCAACCTGGTGAGTAATAAGTTTTTCAACACCGCTTATGGTCATTCTGATGGAGGTCGGAGTATTACATCTTATGCTGCAGTTGCTACTCTAGCATCCAGCTCAGTCACCTTTATTGCGAACTTCGTGTGCTCATCATGTATCTTGCTTTGGGCAAACGTGAGTTCAATCATTGCAAACCATAGCTGCAGTTTGTCAGACAGGAACTGCGTTGTTCGAATTTTTACGTGCTGCATGTTTTCCGTCAGGCTGTTGGTTTGTACTGCCGCACGCGTGTTTGACGTTGGAGTAATAGGCATCTCCGATGCTAACTTCAGTGCTTCGAGTTGTTTATGTACCTGTTCTAGACTGAGGCTAATTAATAATTATTTTTGAGAGAGAGTAATGTGTTCGAGAATATTACTTTATTTTTGCATGTCGTTGAACACAGGAACAATATAAAAGCCAAGATATATAAAAAGAGATGGCATAGCGCTAGAACAAAACCAAAGAATAAACACATCGTAAATAATATTCTTCATAGAATAAACGCCAAAGTGTGTCATCAGGCGGTTCCTACAGCATATAGCTCTGAGGGCCCTTAGGAAACCTAAAAAAAAGATAGATGTGGTGTCTTCTTCTTGGTGTTGCTTCACGTTATTGCACTATAGACGTTTCCGTTAGTAAAAACCATTGTACAAACCAAAATAAACAATTACTATTCCCTTTCGCTTTCGCTTTCACGATCGCGCCGAAATCAACAGTTTTATTTACTGGCCGCTTGGCGCGCAGCTGGCGCAGTAGGTAACAAAATCGAGGCGAAGTGTCGTGACTGTTTTGTTAGACTGTAGTAGATGCCACAGGGGTGAAAACTATATGGGTGAAGAGGCAACAAGCTACGTAGTTCCATTCCAGACCACTAGAGGCGCTAGGGGTCAAACGAAGCTGGAATTGACCAATGAGAGCTGTCTAAACTCCAGTGGTGGTTGTTTTGAAATATTCTATCGTCTTGCTCTGCACTGAAGTCTGGGGTCTAGTGTAGCAGGGGATACAACCCGTCGGCTTTGAACAATGACGTCTCAAGTCGCCAGAGAGCATGTATTACAAAGATGAAAGAGCTGAGGAGAATGTTGAGAAACAAAGGAATGCGAGAGAGATAAACATTGATCTTGTCAAAAGCCGAGAAGCGATTCTTCTTAGTGTTGTAGCTCCCTTCGGTAGCTGATCAGTTTATTCTATCTCGTGAGATTTTTTTAAAAAAAAAAAAAAGCCAAAAAACACTTATCAGCTACTGATGCATCTGTATCTTAGGATCAGTTTATTCTATCTCGTGAGATTTTTTTTTTTTAATAAGGCAAAAACACTTATCAGCTATTGAAGCATATTGGTGGAATAAGAAAGTGAAATATGGTAAAATAGTGAAATATAGATAAACGATCGCTTTTAGATTCACATTCAATTATTTTAATGATAGCGCTTATTAGAACACAGAACTGCTTTATTATCTATGCCTCGAAGTGAAGACATTACTATCTATGACTAAGGAATGACGTCATTGTTCAGAGCCGACGGGTTGTATCCCCTGCTTCACTAGACCCGAAGTCTGTGGTCCTCGGTTACAGTCGTCTTTGTATTTGTTTCTTATTTACATACTACTCATCTTCATTATAAACAGATTTTTTACTTTAAATTCATAAAGTTCACTGTGAAATTGAAGAGATTTCCTGCTGAAAAATGTCCACAATTAATTGGGGTCTAGTGCAGCAGGGGATACAACCCGTCGGCTTTGAACAATGACGTCATTCCTTAGTCATAGATCGTAATGTCTTCACTTCGAGGCATAGATAATAAAGCAGTTCTGTGTTCTAATAAGCACTATCATTAAAATAATTGAATAAAATAATTGAATGTAAATCTAAAAGCGATCGCTTGATATTGGGTGCATCATTAAACGTGTGACTTAATTAACCTAATTATTTGTTTCAAGATATTGCTTAATAAAGTAGGATCAGTTTATTCTATCTCGTGAGATTTTTTTTTTTAAAACAGCCAAAAAACACTTATTAGGTACTGAAGGGAGCTGCTTAATAAAGTAGGATCAGTTTATTCTACCTCGTGAAATTTTTTTTTTAAAAAGCCAAAAAACTCGTATTACGTACTGAAGGGAGCTAGAACACTAAGAAGAATCGCTTCTCGGCTTTTGACAAGATATTGCTTAATAAAGTAGGATCAGTTTATTCCATCTCGTGAGATTTTTTAAAAAAAAGTCAAAAAAACACTATTGCTTAATAAAGTAGGATCAGTTTATTCTATCTCGTGAGATTTTTTTTTTTGAAAAGCCAAAAAACACTAATTAGGTACTGAAGGGAGCTGTTTAATAAAGTAGGATCAGTTTATTCTATCTCGTAAGATTTTTTTTTAGAGTCAAAAAACACTTATTATGTACTGAAGGAAGCTAGAACATAAAGAACAATCGCTTCTCGGCTTTTGACAAGATATTGCTTAATAAAGTAGGATCAGTTTATTCTATCTCGTGAGATTTTTTTTTTTTTAAAAAGTCAAAAAACACTTATGCTTTTGACAAAATCAATGTTTATCTCTCTCGCATTCCTTTGTTTCTCAACATTCTCCTCAGCTCTTTCATCTCTGTAATACATGCTCTCTGGCGACTTGTGACGTCATTGTTCAAAGCCGACGGGTTGTATCCCCTGCTGCACTAGTCCCCTTTTTTTCATAAAGTTCACTGTGAAATTGAAGAGATTTCCTGCTGAAAAATGTCCACAATTAATTGTAAGGTAAGACATTTAATTTTATGAATCTCTCAATTGCTGTTGCTACTATATCTTTGAATTTGAGCCACATCTCGTCTACATTTGCATAGTCAGTTCGGAAGGAATGGAAATTGTCTCTTAGGAAGGCTTCTAGTGACACTTTATCCGCTTTTTTAAATAAAATTATTTTGCGTTTGTTTCTGGTGGATTTGGAAGAAACGGTATTGAGCCTAGCTACAACGACCTTGTGATCACTAATCCCTGTATCAGTCATGATGCTCTCTATTAGCTCTGGATTGTTTGTGGCTAAGAGGTCAAGTGTGTTTTCGCAACCATTTATAATTCGCGTGGGTTCGTGGACTAACTGCTCGAAATAATTTTCGGAGAATACATTTAGGACAATTTCGGAAGATGTTTTCTGCCTACCACCGGTTTTGAACCAGTATTTTTACCAACATATCGAGGGAAGGTTGAAGTCCCCACCAACTATAACCGTATGAGTGGGGTATTTATTTGTTAGGAGACTCAAATTTTCTCTGAACTGTTCAGCAACTATATCACCGAAGTCTGGGGGTCGGTAGAAGGAGCCAATTATTAACTTAGTTCGGCTGTTAAGTATAACCTCCACCCATACCAATTCGCACGGAGTATCTACTTCGACTTCACTACAAGATAAACCACTACTGACAGACACAAACACTCCACCGCCAATTCTGCCTAATCTATCTTTCCTGAACACCGTCTGAGACTTCGTAAAAATTTCTGCAGAACTTATTTCAGGCTTTAGCCAGCTTTCCGTACCTATAACGATTTCCGCTTCTGTGCTTTCTATTAACGCTTGAACCTCAGAGACTTTCCCAGCACAACTACAACAATTTACAACTACAATTCCGACTGTTCCTTGATCCAAGGACGTCCTGTATTTGCCATGCACCCTTTGAGATTGCAGGCCACCCCGTACTTTCCCGAGGCCTTCTAACCTAAAAAACCGCCCAGTCCACGCCACACAGCTTCCGCTACCCGTGTAGCCGCCAGCTGAGTGTAGTGAACTCCTGACCTATTCAGCGGAACCCGAAACCCCACCACCCTATGGCGCAAGTCAAGGAATCTGCAGCCAACACGGTCGCAAAACCGTCTGAGCCTCTGATTCAGACCCTCCACCAGGCTCTGCACCGAAGGTCCGCAGTCCGTTCTGTCAACGATGCTGCAGATGGTGAGCTCTGCCTTCATCTCGTAAGCAAGACCGGCAGCCTTCACCAAATCAGATAGCCGCTGGAATCCAGAGAGAATTTCCTCAGATCCAAAGCGACACACGTCATTAGTGCCGACGTGTGCCACCATCTGCAGCTGGCTGCACCCTGTGCTCTTCATAGCATCCGGAAGGACCCTTTCCACATCAGGAATGACTCCACCCGGAATGCACACGGAGTGCACACTGGATTTCTTCCCCTCCTTAGCCGCCATATCCCTAAGGGGCCCCATTACACGCCTAACATTGGAGCTCCCAATTACCAATAAGCCCACCCTCCGTGATTGCCCGGACCTTGAAGGCTGAGAATCATCCTCTGAAACAGCGCAGGCAGCTGTATCTGGCTCAGCCAGAGACAGTGCCTGAAACCTGTTTGTCAGACGCACCGGGGAAGCTTTCTGATCAGCCTCTGGGGACGTCTTTCGCTGCCTGCCACGCCTTGGAATGACCTCCCAATCAACCACAGGCGAGGGCTCAGCCCCACTGTGGGCAGCAACCGGGGCAACCACAGTGGCAGACCGATCTGGGGACAGACGGGACGAGGTTGACATCCCCGTGATGCCCAAGTCCGGCTCCCCACAGTGGTGCCCAATTGGCAACAGCCTCAAGCTGCGCGACCGAAGTACAGGATACTGGTATTACCTAGACGAAAAGAGTGATAGGTGTAACATTGATGTGATTTGCCTACATAGGTCAACTGAAGAGCAGTATACAAATGTTATGTATGGCGCTATTTTTCGTCTTCCGTAGCACTAGTATCCTATTACTCAGTTTATTGACATACATAGGTCAATTGAAGTACAGAATACGTATGTTATAAATGTCGATATTTCCCATTCCCTAGTACTACTTTTCTATTCTTCAGTTCACCTGTATAGCTCAACTAAGGAATGGGATACACATTTTACTGCTGTTGGTTTCCTTGTCGTCACTAGTAAGACTATAACTTTCAGTCGATGCTATTGGCATCCAAGACATATGTTAAATTTGTATCCCGTATTGCAGTTAACCTATACAGCTCGACTGAAGTTCGGGATACAGCTCATATATATGTGACGTGAGGTATTCTGCTACCACTACTTCTATCCCTTTTTTTCCCTTTATTTTCCACAGAAGTACTAGGACACAAGCGACATCCTTAACATTAAGGTCGAAAGATTACTCGCCTTGATATATGTCTACCATACTTTTTCTCTCGTGTATTCATTTGTTTCTGAACACTCCTCTCAGCTGTTACATCTGTGTAATAAATGATCTCTGGCAAATTCTGACGTCACTGGTCAAAGCCGACGGGTTGTATCCCGTTCTTCAGTAGACCCCAGGATTCTTACGTACCTCACATGTCACAGTCGTATCTGGAGGTGTCAGGGTTACCAAATTACTCCAACTGCACACGCTCTACACCATTGCAGAGGCTCCATCAGCTTGAAAAGTCCCCTGCTGACATGCAGGGTCCATGGATACAGGAGGTTGTCTCCATACCCGTACACGTCGATGCGCTCGATACAATTTGAAACGAGACTCGTTTGATGAGGCAACTTGTTTCCAGTTATCAACAGTCCAATGTCGGTATTGACGGACCCAGGCGTGGCGTAAAACTTTATGTCGTTCAGTCATCACGGGTAAACGAGTGGGCCTTTGGCTCCGAAACCCATATCTATGATGTTTTGTTGAATGGTTCGCACGCTGATACTTGTTGATGGCCCAGCATTGAAATCCGCAGCAATTTGTGGAGGGTTGCACTTCTGTCACGTTGAACGATTCTCTTCAGCCGTCGTTGGTCCCGTTCTTGCAGGTTCTTTTTCCGGCCTTAGCGATGTCGGAGATTTGATTTTTTACCGGATTCCTGATGTTCACGATACACTAGTGAAATGGTCGTACGGGAAAATGGGCACTTCATTGCTACCTCGAAGATGCTGGTGTCCCATCGCTCGTGTGCCGAATATAACACCGTGTAAGTCTCACTTAAATCTTGATAACCTACCACTGTAGCAGTAGTGACCGATCTAACAACTGCGCCAGACACTTCTTGTCTTATATAGGCGTTGCCGACCGCAGCGCCGTATTCAGCCTGTTTACTAATCTGTGTATTCGAATATGCATGCCTACGCCAGTTTCTTTGGCGCTTCAGTGTATCACAGATTTTAAAAGGCATTACTCGTATC
Organism: Schistocerca americana; assembly: GCF_021461395.2. Taxonomy (NCBI): domain Eukaryota; kingdom Metazoa; phylum Arthropoda; class Insecta; order Orthoptera; family Acrididae; genus Schistocerca; species Schistocerca americana. The sequence goes on from NC_060124.1 coordinate 151,914,880, forward strand.
TACGTTGGGTGGCTGAGCTGAAATACTAATGATACGCGTGTACAGGGGATGGACAAAATACATGGAAACACCAAGAACACAACGCTTTACCACGCTTAATGCGGTGTAGGAAAACCGCTGGCATTCAGAACAACTTTCAGTCGCCTCGGAATGGATAAATACAGGACCTGAATGGTTTTCAAGAGAATCTTATACCATTCCTTCTGCAAAATAATGGCAAGTTCTGGTTACGATGCTGGCAGTGAATAGCGATCACACACCATTCCTTCCAAGGTAGACGTCGAAGGTTCAATGATATTGAGATCTGATGACTGTGATGGCCAGGCGAGATGCGCCGTTCATCCTGATGCTCGTGAAACCAGCCCTGGACGATGCGAGCTGTGTGAACAGGGGACTTGTCTTCTTGAAACACAACATCACCATCAGGGAACAAACACTGTACCATGGAATGTACCTCATCAGTAATAATGGTCGCATATCCTCGAAAGTAATGCGACCTTGCGAAGTAGCCATGGGTTACGTGGGATAACAAGTTAAGGCTGTCCAAAGCATCAACGAACTCTTGAGACTTTTAGTACACTAAAAGTTGGAAATGTGTGAAACAAGACTCAGCCGAATGATATTTTCACTCTGCAGCGGAGTGTGCGCTGATATGAAACTTCCTATCAGATTAAAACTGTGTGCCGGACCGAGACTCAAACTCGGGACCTTTGCCTTTCGCAGGCAAGAGCTCTGCCAACTGAGCTACGCAAGCACGACTCACGCTCCGTCCTCAGAGCTTTACTTCTGGCAGTACCTCGTCTCCTACCTTCCAAGCTTTACAGGAGCTCTCTTGCGAACCTTGCAGAACTAGCTCTCCTGAAAGAAAGGATATTGCGGAGACATGGCTTAGCCACAGCCTGGGGGTTGTTTCCAGAATGATATTTTCACTTTGCAGCGGAGTGTGCGCTGATATGAAACTTCCTGGCAGATTAAAACTGTGTGCTGGACCGAGACTCGAACTCGGGACCTTTGCCTTTCGCGGGCAACTGCTCTACCAATATCCTTTCTTTCAGGAGTGCTAGTTCTGCAGGGTTCGCAGGAGAGCTCCTGTAAAGTTTGGAAGGTAGGAGACGAGGTACTGACAGAAGTAAAGTTGTGAGGACGGGGCGTGAGTCGTGCTTGGGTAGCTCAGTTGGTAGAGCACTTGCCAGCGATAGGCAAACGTGCCGAGTTCGTGTCTCGGTCCGGCACACAGTTTTAATCTGCCAGGAAGCTACATATCAGCGCACACTCCGCTGCAGAGTGAAAATATCATTCTGGAAATAACCCTCAGGCTGTGGCTAAGCCATGTCTCCGCAATATCCTTTCTTTCAGGAGTGCTAGTTCTGCAAGGTTCTCAGGAGAGCTTCTGTATAGTTTGGAAGGTTGGAGACGAGGTACTGGCAGAAGTAAAGCTGCGAGGACGGGGCGTGAGTTGTGCTAGGGTAGCTCAGTTGGTAGAGCACTGACTGCAAAAGGCAAAGGTCCCGAGTTCGAGTCTCGGTCCGGCACACAGTTTTAATTTGCTAGGAAGTTTCAAGACTCATCCGATCAAATGACTTTCTTCCATTGCTCCATAGTCCAGTGTTTTATGGCTTCGGCACCACGTTTTCCAGTTAGAGGCACTTGCATCAGTAATGAGCAATTCGCCCTGGAATTAAATGCTTACGGAGCTCTTTTTGTGTTGTTTTGGTGCTGAAAGGGTTCTGCAGTGAGTTTTGCAGCTGCCGTCCTTTTATTCTCCGTCATAATTCTCTTCAATAAACGTCTGTCACGATGAACTCGACACACACTTCCGTCCTTGTTGTGACTTAGTGGAGGATTTCTCCACTTTCCCTGTCTGCGGTGTAAATCGATACGTACCTCTTGAAACACGAAACACTTCGGCCATATCGGCTACGGGAGCACCCACCATATGAGTATGAACAATTTTCCCACGTCGAAGCCACTTAGCTGCGATATAATGCACTCACGATTATACAGCGCAACCTGCAGGCTTAGCTAGCATCTGTATTTGCGTTCTAGCATCGATTTGTCGCTGTATTTCCATATTTTTCTTCATCTCCTGTGCCAGTATGTAGTACATTCAAGCGATTTAGACGTTTTCATCATGTTGCAAATGTAATGGCCTGCTGTATAAATGATTTCAATTTGTTTTTAAAACATTTAATTCACTAGGAAGGTAGCCAAATGTTTTGTATGGCTGCATGCTCTGATCCTATCTGGACAAGACTAACGTTAAGTTGTGACAGCGAAGGTTATTTTTGTTCCTAATATTATGTTTATGAATATTACTATCATTTCAATGTTGCTCCTGAATATTTATAAGAAAATTCATATGAGGTTAAATGTATTTTGAGGCCATGTTCAGTACGTCTAATATTTCAGACAGCTGCCTGCCTGGATCTAGGATGGACACCACATGTGACTCTTACAGTATGTTTCTACTCAATAAATATTTTCTATCTATATGCGCAATTACCCCAGAATATTACTCTGTGATATCAATGAATATATTAAGCAAAGTAAGCTAATTTTCAAAAACTTCCCTGACTAAGATCAACAGTTACATGTAGAGTAAAGGCTGCTGAGTTCAATCGTTTGAGATCTACAAATAAAACGTGATTTCCCGTTCAAGCTCTGTTCAGTATGAATACCAGGAATTTTGAAAATCAGTACCCCAGGTGAGTATTGGCACAGATCGCGATTGGGTTGTCTCCTGTCTTCACCCCGCCCCCCTCCCGCACTCTCCCTTCTTTTACAGCTCATCTCATACACCCATCTATGTTTCTGTACCGTATACCTTAGTCAACTGTGCCAGTACTCATCTGGGTACTGCTTTACACTTCATATATACTTTCATGTCTGTTAAGACAATATAATATAACGTATACTTTTTCATTTATACTTCAATACCAGTTTGTCTAGAATGATGAACCAAAACATTATGAATATCTGCTTGTTTGTCAGTCTTTGAAACGAATATTTAATTGATTTTGCATATCAGGGATCCGACAGTTTGTTGATAGGTTTGTGGAGGTATGTGGAATTAGACGTTTATTCATAGACCATGCAATTCCCATAAATAACGGGATACTGATTTGAGTACGCCGTGACGGCGTCCGATAGCGACCCATATGCGTTCCATAGGATTTATATCAGGCGATTGTGGTCGCTGAGACATCAACATGAGTTCGCTATAATGCTCCTCAAATCACTGTAGCACAGTTCTGACTCCAAGAAACGGACAATTATACTGCTGAAAGATGACATTGTCGTCAGGGAAGACATCAAGTATGAAGGGATGCAAGTAGTTCGCAGCTGTCAGCGTGTCTTTGAGTGCTATCACAGATTGCATGCAAGTGAAGGAGAATGTCTCCCTTAGCATAATACTGTTCTCACCAGCCTGCGTTCGTGGCACGCTGCATGTTTGGAGCCGCCATTCACCTCGATGACAGCATTTGTAGAGACAAACATCGGCTCAGTGTAGCAAAAATGTGATTGACCCGAAGAGCCGAAACGTTTCCATCGACAGACGGTCGAATCCCGATGGTCCCATGCTCGCCGCAGTCGTAATTGACAATGCTGTTGGGTCAACAAGTTGTAATAGGATGACCGGAGCGGGTGACGTGGTCGGGGTTGTACGGCGTGGCTGGGTAGAAGAAGGTGGCTGTTTTTAGCAATCTTCCTCTTTATTGTTGGTTCTTCCAATACATTTTCCGGTAGCTCAGCCCCACCGTTCGTGTTGTGGTGGAGATGTGCTGATGTGCGCAGCCCGGGGAACGTGATGCTGTGCTCGGTCAGCGGCTGCGCAGGCGGTAGGAGGTTAGCAGCACGAGGCCCAGCCTAGCTCGCCTCCTGCTGACGCTGCGGCTCGTGATGACGCCGGGAGTCGCCAGTGCAGCAGCGGGCAACGCCCTCAGCCGGCCGGTCCTCGGGAACAGCGTCGCTGATGACGACAACGTAACAAGGACCGAACGCCCAATCGGTCGAACCGATGCCGACGCCCACCTCTGATGCCCTTAAATAGTACAGACCGCTGCTGAATCCGCCGGTTACACGGCGCCGTGTTTATTAGAATGTTCTCGATGAGTTGGCTAACGCAACCGCGCCACACGCGGCTCGCGCCTGCTTGATTCTGCTAATGCTGCGTTCTGGCTGTTGATGGCTGCCGCGCACGTACACACATACCGACGCTCGTTGCAAAACTGTGTCACCTGCATAACGCGCCGGCCAGCCTTCATCCGCCGTCTGCCGTGAGGCTGACGCATCGCGCACTGAAACACACTAAATCACAATTTGGCACCATATTTCCTAAAAATAACGCCTTGTCCTCTACAAAGTGAACACGTAGGGCTGCTGTGCTCTGGAGCGCCATCTTCAACAATGTACAATGAACGCTGTGCTCCGCAACACCTCCGCATGCACCAGCATTGTGCTCTTTCGGCAGAGATGCCACAGATCAGACCAGATGGTAATATATCCTGCTTCACAGAGCAGACAAGCCATCAAACCCCATGTTCTGTGAACAATCGTGAACATCCAGCCATTTAGCGCCTAATTGTAGTTTCACTGTCCTTCTACCTTTTTCCGTAGATGCTCACAACAGCAGCATGTGAACACGCGATAGGCTTCGCCGTTTTCGAGATACTCGTTCACAGTCTGTGCCGAATAATAACCTGCCCTTTGTTAAATTCGCTTATCTCAATGGATTTCCCCATTTTCTGCCCATATCTTCGCTAGGTTGATCCCCGATCCGTGTCTGCTCCGCTTACACACTTTTTGTTACCGAGTCGCGTGTCTGTAACGCCACCAAGCGGCTCCCAGCGTCGCGGTAGGCAGTGGTCATAATGTTTTGGCTCACGGTGTATAGTTTAGAGGTTTTAACTAATTTATGTATATGTTGTGTAGTTTAGCATGATTAGATCAGTCAAACGTTGTTCTTTACGCATTTATACTCATATCTTAGCAAGACTAAAGAAAAATCAAAACACGTTCATAGGATTTTTCAATCTAGAAAAAGCGTTCGACAATGTAAAATGGTGCAAGATGTTCGAAATTCTGAGAAAAATACGGGTAAGCTATAGGGAGAGACGGGTAATATACAATATGTACAAGAACCAAGAAGAGATAATAAGATTGGACGACCAAGGACGAAATGCTCGGATTAATAAGAGTGTAAGACAGAGATGTAGTCTTTCGCCCCTACTGTTCAATCTGTACATCGAAGAAGCAATAATGGAAATAAAAGAAAGGTTCAGGAGTGAAATTGAAATTCAAGGCGAAAGGGTATCAATGATACGATATGCTGATGGCATTGCTATCCTGAGTGAAAGTGAGGAAGAATTGCGTGATCTGTTGAATGGAATGGACAGTCTAATGAGCACAGAATATGGATTGAGAGTAAATCGAACAAATATGGAAGTAATGAGAAGTGGCAGAAATGAGAACAGCGAGAAACTTAACACGAGGATTGATGGTCACGAAGTAAATGGAGTTAGGGAATTCTACTGCCTAGGCAGCAAAAGAATTAATGGCAGACGGTGCAAGAAGGATCTCAAAAACAGACGAGCACTGGAAAAAAGAGCATTGTTGCCCAAGAGACGTCTGCTAGTATCAAACATAGGCCTTAAGGAAGAAATTTTTGAGAATATATGTTTGGAGCACAGCATTCTATGGTAGTGAAACATGGACTGTGGGAAAACCGGAACAGAAGAGAATCGAAGCATTTGAGATGTGATGCTACAGGCGAATGCTGAAAATTAGGTGGACTGATAAAGTAAGCAATGAAGAGGTTCTGAGCAGAACTGGAGAGAAAAGTAATATTTGAAAAACACTGACAAGGTTCAAAATGGTTCAAATGGCTCTGAGCACTATGGGACCTAACTTCTGGGGTCATCAGTCCCCTAGAACGTAGAACTACATAAACCTAACTAACCTACGGACATCACATACATCCATGCCCGAAGCAGGATTCGAACCTGCGACCCTAGCGGTCTCGCGGTTCCAAACTGTAGCGCCTAGAACCGCTCGGCCACTCCGGCCGGCCACGGAGAAGGAGCAGGGACAGAATGATAGGACATCTGTTAAGACATCAGGGACTGACTTCCATGGTATTTGAGGGAGCTTTAGAACGCAAAAACTGTAGAGGAAGACAGAGATTGGAATACATGCCGCAGATAATTGAGGACTTATTTGCAAATGCTACTCTGAAATGAAGATGTTGGCACAGGAAAGAAATTAGTGGCGGGCCGCATCAAATCAGTCAAAAGACTGATGACACAAAAAATCTCACATCTTTAGAGTCTAAAATATTAGCATTACATAATAAACTCGTGTGCGAAACTTACGGACGAATGAAACTTTCTAATAATGTGTCACTGCCAAGTAACAAAGCTTGATGGAACTTGGACTATTTATAGAAATAACTGCTGCAGTTTAGTACTTAAGGTAACTGAAAGAAAGATACATATCAAAGACAATAATTATACAATGAAGCCACCGCGATTCATGATGGTCCCCTGAATACTACAGAAGGCTGACCATGGTTTTTAATAGGATGTGTGACCACCAAGGACGGCCGTGCATGCTCTACAACGGTCCGTACATGCTGCCCGCAAGGTTGGTAAGTAAATCACGTGGCAGGGCGTTCTGTTCTTCCACCACCGCGGTTGAGAGCTTCTGAATGGTCTTTCGTGCAGCGCCATGTCTCCCCAACGCATCCAACAAGTGCTAGATGGGATTTAAGCCGGGGGAAACATGCAGGGCAGTCCATTCATCGAATGTAATCTCGTTCCAACAGCTCCTCAGCCTGCGCAGTTCGATGCGAACGTGCATTGTCATCCATAAAAATGAAGTCAGGGTCGAATCCTACCCCGATAAACGCACACTAGGAAGCATTACAGTGTCACAATAACGTTGTCCATTAAGCGTACAGGATTAAAGATTCGGTCAGTATGCCCGTGCAACATTAACATTTTGTCTCACCACCGCACCATAACACTCGGAACACCAAACGGATTATATTCAATAACGTTCCTGGGTGCACCACCTGTTCCCATCTCTCACCATGTAAGGGTAAGTGCAGACTCACTACTCAGACTGAATTTCCTCTCGTCTGAAAAGAGCACGCCACACAATTCCTCGCTGGTACTGTCACTGTCCTCTTCTACATCTACATCTACATCTACATACATACTCCGCAATCCACCATACGGTGCGTGGCGGAGGGTACCTCGTACCACAACTAGCATCTTCTCTCCCTGTTCCACTCCCAAACAGAACGAGGGAAAAATGAATGCCTATATGCCTCTGTACGAGCCCTAATCTCTCTTATCTTGTCTTTGTGGTCTTTCCGCGAAATGTAAGTTGGCGGCAGTAAAATTGTACTGCAGTCAGCCTCAAGTGCTGGTTCTCTAAATTTCCTCAGTAGCGATTCACGAAAAGAACGCCTCCTTTCCTCTAGAGACTCCCACCCGAGTTCCTGAAGCACTTCCGTAACACTCGCGTGATCATCAAACCTACCAGTAACAAATCTAGCAGCCCGCCTCTGAATTGCTTCTATGTCCTCCCTCAATCCGACCTGATAGGGATCCCAAACGCTCGAGCAGTACTCAAGAATAGGTCGTATTAGTGTTTTATAAGCGGTCTCCTTTACAGATGAACCACATCTTCCCAAAATTCTACCAATGAACCGAAGACGACTATCTGCCTTCCCCACAACTGCCATTACATGCTTGTCCCACTTCATATCGCTCTGCAAAGTTACGCCCGAATATTTAATCGACGTGACTGTGTCAAGCGCTACACTACTAATGGAGTATTCAAACATTACGAGATTCTTTTTCCTATTCATCTGCATTAATTTACATTTATCTATATTTAGAGTTAGCTGCCATTCTTTACACCAATCACAAATTCTGTCCAAGTCATCTTGTATCCTCCTACAGTCAGTCAACGACGACACCTTCCCGTACACCACAGCATCATCAGCAAACAGTCGCACATTGCTATCCACCCTATCCAAAAGATCATTTATGTAGATAGAAAACAACAGCGGAACTACCACACTTCCCTGGGGCACTCAAGATGATACCCTCACCTCAGATGAATACTCACCATCGAGGACAACGTACTGGGTTCTATTACTTAAGAAGTCTTCGAGCCACTCACATATTTGGGAACCAACCCCATATGCTCGTACATTAGTTAGGAGTCTGCAGTGGGGCACCTAGTCAAACGCTTTCCAGAAGTCAAGGAATATGGCATCCGTCTGATACCCTTCATCCATGGTTAGCAAGATACCATGTGAAAAAAGGACGAGTTGCGTTTCGCAGGAGCGATGCTTCCTAAAGCCGTGCTGATGCATGGACAGCAACTTCTCTGTCTCAAGGAAATTCATTATATTCGAACTGAGAATATGTCCGAGAATCCTGCAACAAACCGATGTTAAGGATATTGGTCTGTAATTTTGAGGATCCGTCCTTCTACCGTTCTTATTTACCGGCGTCACTTGCGCTTTTTTCCAGCCGCTCGGGACTTTACGTTGGGCAAGAGATTCGCGGTAATGCAAGCTAAGTAAGGAGCCAATGCAGTAGAGTACTCTACGTAAAACCGAATTGGAATCCCATCAGGACCTGGCGATTTATTTATATTCAACCCATTCATCTGCTTCACAACCCCAGGGATGTCTATCACTGTATCCTCCATACGGGAATCTGTACGAGAGTCAAACGGCGGTATGTTTGTACGATCCTCCTGCGTGAAAGATTTCTCAAATGCTAAATGTAAAATTTCAGCTTTCGTTTTGCTGTCTTCCGTTGCCAGGCCAGACTGATCAGTGAGTGACTGGACGGAAGCCTTCGACCCGCTTACCGATTTTACGTAAGACCAGAATTTCCTTGGGTTTTCAGCAAGATCTTTTGCTAAGGTGTTACGGTGGTAGTGGTTGAATGCTTCGCGCATCGCTCTTTTTGCAGCAGCACGAATCTCTACTAATTTTTGCCTGTCCTCATTCTCCCGATCTTTCTTGTACCGCGAGTGCAACTGTCTTTGCTTCCTGAGCATTCTCCGAATTGCGCTGTTAAACCACGGTGGGTCTTTTCCGTCCGTAACCCAATTTTTCGACACATACTTGTCCAATTCGTGATTTACAATGTGTTTAAAATTTGCCCATAATTCTTCCACGTGCATCGTACCGGAAGTAAATGAAGTCGATTCATTTACTAAGTGGGATGCTAACAACTGCTTATCTGCTCTTTCTAGTAAGAATACTCTCCTAGCCTTCTTGATCGACATTTTAACTTTCGTAACCATAGTCGTAATGACAACATCATGATCACTAGTCCCTGTCTCAACACTGACACCGTCGATGAGGTCTGATATGTTCTTGGCAACCAGATCTAAAATATTTCCATTACGCGTTGGCTGTCGATTTAGCTGCTCAAGACAGTTTTCGGATAATGTGTTCAAAAGTAATTCACACGACGGCTTGTCTGTACCACCTGTAATGAATCCATAGACATCCCAGTCTATACTAGGTAGGTTGAAGTCGCCTCCGACTAATATAGCATGATCCGGGTACTTCTGCGATACAGAATGTAGACTCCCTTTGAACTCTTGGCACCATCCCTAAAGATGCGGTGTCAACGGAACGCAACGAGCTGGCTGCCGGGCAAGGAGACCACAATCCTATGCAGTCGCCGTGTCATTATGGAGCGTAGGATTGCGTGCGTTGCAGTCCTGTTAAATGTGGTTGCAACTGTACCCGCTGTTTGACGTTGATTCCTTCTTGCCTGTTGCACACTGTAGCTGCCATCTGCTGTTGCAGTTCACTGCGGTTGATCATCTCCTCTCCTTCGGGTGATGGTTCGGAACGTTCTCTATGCATGTGAAACAATGCTGTGAGCAATACCAAGCTGGTGGGCTACACTTGTCACACTTCGACCTTCTTCCAGTTTCCCGATGGTTCTTCCCCGTGTGAAGTCGTGCAAAAGTTGTCTCTGGGTCATGTTGTAATGAAGATCACCAACACAGTGCATCGTAACTGTAAGCCGGTTGACACACACACACTGTCTTTTCCAGTTCCTTCCGCTGCCTCGTTCAGCGTGAAACGTCCCCTTAGAAAAATTATACATGACTGTGCTTAAACTGACACACAGTACTTTTAGCGCAACGCAATCTGACTTTCAATAATCCCTACAAAAGAATGGCCCTGACTAACAATAACCTATACCTTTCATGAATCACTTACCTCACAAAAATCTTCATTTCTCGAACTACTGCAATACAGCGAGCGCCAATACTGCCAGCTAAATAAAAGATTCTAACTACTGAAGTCACTAACTACTGATAGGCATAGTTAGCAAATGAAAGATTTTGATAAAGAACAAACAATGTATTCACCTTAATAGTGTTCAAAAGTCATATATATATATATCAGTTCATGACATCCAGCCTTACAAATTTACTGTCTCTGATGGACACACGTCCAGATCATCCGCTCTCAAAACTCCGCCATCTCTCTCCCCACGTCCACCACTGCTGGCGGCTCACCTCCAACTGCGCAACGCTACGCGCTGTTCACATCCAGCTGCCTAACACTACAATAGCAAACAACAATGCAAACCAGCCACAGACTGCACACAGCACAACCAGTGATTTTCATACAGAGCGCTACGTGGCGTTACCAATAAAAAAACCTAAACAGCCTACTTACAAGCGGTGCCATCCCGTTCGCCACTATAGTCAAGCCATATGGCGTCCAGCATTCTGTGCACAACAGGGAGAACTCTGACAAAGTGTCCCGCCCTTTGATTCATTTCTACCGCATTGTTAGTTACTTTATTTTATCTCGCCCTTAAGTTTTGCAGAGCAGAGTATATCTTTACATAATGTTTCTTGTTTTGAAGGTAAATATATAAAACTGCAACCAGTCTTTTTTTTGAAGTAGGTATTTTATTCCATGAGCCAGTTTTCGAATCTTTTCAGGCTCAGCTTCAGCTGGTTTACGGGAGGTTACACAGCTATTTTAAAGTATAATGCTGCCTGCTGATGTTCCATCTTCTTGTCACAAAGCTAGCACCCAGCATTACGGTTTCATGTATACTGCAGCACCAAAGAAACTGGTATAGGCATGCGTATTCAAATACAGGGAAATGTAAACAGGCAGAATAAGACGCTGCTGTCGGCGACGCCTATATCAGACAACAAGTGTCTGGCGCAATTGTTTGATAGGCTACTGCTGCTGGTTATCAAGATTTAAGTGAGTGTGAATGTGGTGTTATACTCGGCGCATTGAGCGAAGGGACTCAGCATCTCCGAGGTAGCGATCAAGTGGGGATTTTCCCGTACGACCATCCCATGAGTGCACCTGAAATATCAGAAATCCTGCAAAACATCAAATCTCCGACATCGCTACGCCCAGAAAAAGAACTTGCAAGAACGGGACCAACGACGACTGAAGAGAATCGGAATCGTTGAACGTGACAGAAGTAGAATCCTTCCGCAAACTGCTGCAGATTTCAAAGCTGGGCCATCAACAAGTGTCAGCGTGCGAACCACTGAACCAAACATCATCAATATGGGCTTTCGGAGCCGAACGCCCACTCGTGTACCCTTGATGACTGCAGGACACAGAGCCTGGGCCCGTCAACACCGACATTGGACTGTTGATGACTGGAAACATGTTGCCTGGTCAGACGAGTCTCGTTTCAAATTGTATCGAGCGGATGGACGTGTACGGGTATGGAGACAGCCTCACGAACCTTGGACTCTGCATGTCAGCAGTGGACTGCTCAAGTTAATGGATGCTTTGTAATGGTGTGCTATTGGAGTGATATGGGACCCCTGATACGTTTAGGTACGACCCTGACATGTGACGCGCACGTAAGCGTCCTGTCTGATCACTGCATCCATTCATGTCCATTGTGCATTCCGACGGACTTAGGCAGCTGCAGCATGATAATGCGACATCCCACACGTCCAGAATTGGTACAGAGTGGCTCCAGACACACTCTTCTGAGTTTAAACACTTCCGCTGGACACCAAACGTGTTGTTACCCTCGTAATCTTAATGATTTATGTGCAGCCCTGCAGGATTCATGTTGTCAGCTCCCTCCAGCACTACTTCAGACATTAGCTGACTCCATGCTACGTCGTGTTGCGCCACTTCTGCGTGCTCGCGGGGGCCCTACACGTTATTAGGCAAGTGTATCACTTTCTTTGGCTCTTCGGTGTAGGTATGTAACCTCCTGTACACCATGTGAAGATGAGCCTGTAAAGGTTCCAAAACGGGTTGATGGAATAAATACCTACTTCAAAAAAGTGGCTGGTTGCAGTTTTACGTATTTACGTTGAATAAACAGTCAGGGGTCCTTAAATATTCGTAATGTATACACTTGTGTGGCCAAGATAGACACGAAACCCACTCCTACTACAGTAGTACAAGTTTATATCCCAATTAGCTCTGCAGATGACGAAGAAATTGATGAAATGTATGATGAGATAAAAGAAATTATTCTGGTAGTGAAGGAAGACGAAAATTTAATAGTCGTGGGTGACTGGAATTCAAGAGTAGGAAAAGGGAAAGAAGGAAACATAGTAAGTGAATGTGGATTGGGGCTAAGAAATGAAAGAGGAAGCCGCCTTGTAGAATTTTGCGCAGAGCATAACTTAATCATAGCTAACACTTGGTTTAAGAAAAATGAAAGAAGGTTGAATACATGGAAGAACCCTGGAGATACTAAAAGGTATCAGATTGATTACATAATGGTAGGACAGAGATTTAGGAACCAGGTTTCAAATTGTAAGACATTTCCAGGGGCAGATGTGGACTCTGACCACAATCTATTGGTGAAGAAACTGTAAAAAGGTGGGAATTTAAGGAAATGGGACCTGAATAAACTGACTAAACCAGAGACTGTACAGAGTTTCAGGGAACAATTGACAGGAATGGGGGAAAGAAATACAGTAGAAGAAGAATGGATAGCTTTGAGGGATGGAATAGTGAAGGCAGCATAGGATCAAATAGGTAAAAAGACGAGGGCTGGTAAAAATCCTTGGGTAGCAGAAGAGATACTGAATTTAATTGATGAAAGGAGAAAATACAAAAATGCAGTAAATGAAGCAGGCAAAAAGGAATACAAACGTCTCAAGAATGATGTCGACAGGAAATGCAAAATGGCTAAGCAGCGATGGCTAGAGGACAAATGTAAGGATGTAGAGGCTTGTCTGACTACGGGTAAGATAGAAACTGCCTACAGGAAAATTAAAGAGACTTTTGGAGAAAGGAGAACCACTTGCATGAATATCAAGAGCTTTGATGGAAACCCAGTTCTAAGCAAAGAAGGGAAAGCAGAAAGGTGGAAGGAGTATATAGAGGGTCTATACAAGGGCGATGTACTTGAGGACAATATTATGGAAAGGGAAGCGGATGTAGATGAAGATCAAATGGGAGATTTGATACTCCGCGAAGAGTTTGACAGAGCACTGAAAGACCTGAGTCGAAACAAGGCCCCCGGAGTAGACAACATTCTATTAGAACTACTGACACCCATGGGAGAGGCAGTCGTGACAAAACTCTACCATCTGGCGAGGAAGATGTATGAGACAGGCGAAATACCCTCAGACTTCAAGAAGAATATAATAATTCCAATCCCAAAGAAAGCAGGTGTTGAAAGATGTGAAAATTACCGAACTATCAGTTTAATAAGTCACAGCTGCAAAATACTAACGCGAATTCTTTACAGACGAATGGAAAAACTGATAGAAGCCAACCTCGGGGAAGATCAGTTTGGATTCCGTAGAAACGTTGAAACACGTGAGGCAATACTGGCCCTACGACTTATCTTAGAAAATAGATTAAGGAAAGGCAAACCTACGTTTCTAGCATTTGTAGACTTAGAGAAAGCTTTTGACAATGTTGATTGGAATACTCTCTTTCAAATTCTGAAGGTGGCGGGGGTAAAATTCAGGGAACGAAAGGCTATTTACAATTTGTACAGAAAGCAGATGGCAGTTATATGAGTCGAGGGACATGAAAGGGAAGCAGTGGTTGGGAAGGGAGTGAGACAGGGTTGTAGCCTCTCCCCGATGCTATTCAATCTGTATATTGAGCAAGCAGTAAAGGAAACAAAAGAAAAATTTGGAGTAGGTATTAAAATCCATGGAGAAGAAATAAAAACTTTGAGGTTCGCCGATGACATTGTAATTCTGTCAGAGACAGCAAAGGACTTGGAAGAGCAGTTGAACGGAATGGACAGTGTCTTGAAAGGAGGGTGTAAGATGAACATCAACAAAAGCAAAATGAGGATAATGGAATGTAGTCGAATTAAGTCGGGTGATGCTGAGGGAATTAGATTAGGAAATCCGACACTTAAAGTAGTAAACGAGTTTTACTATTTGTGGAGCAAAATAACTGGTGATGGTCGAAGTAGAGAGGATATAAAATGTAGACTGGCAATGGCAAGAAAAGCGTTTCTGAAGAAGAAAAATTTGTTAACATCGAGTATAGATTTAAATGCCAGGAAGTCGTTTCTGAAAGTATTTGTATGGAGTGTAGCCATGTATGGAAGTGAAACGTGAACGATAAATAGTTTAGACAAGATGAGAATAGAAGCTTTCGAAATGTGGTGCTACAGAAAAATGCTGAAGATTAGATGGGTTGATCACATATCTAATGAGGAGGTATTGAATAAAATTGGGGAGAAGAGGAGTTTGTGGCACAACTTGACTAGAAGAAGGGATCGGTTGGTAGGACATGTTCTGAGACATCGAGGGATCACCAATTTAGTATTGGAGGGCAGGGTGGAGGGTAAAAATCGTAGAGGGAGACCAAGAGGTGAATACACTAAACAGATTCGGAAGGATGTAGGCTGCAGTAGGTACTGGCAGATGAAGCTTGCACAGGATAGAGTAGCATGGAGAGTTGCATCAAACCAGTCTCAGGACTGAAGACCACAACAACAACAACATACTCTTGTACCCTTGTCATATTTAAGCATACTTATTTTGTACTTTTATTTAGATGTGCTTACATATCTTTGGAAATAACAGTCTTTGTACAGCTAGAAGCCACTCGCCTTATTGTGTGGACTGTCTCTTCATCTTTAAGTGGTCTGACACAGGGTTAGAATGCCGAGAGGCGGTTCACAACAAATTATAAAATATTATTACAGATCATCAATCTGTGTATTTCAGTTTTTAATATATGTGTATTCCTTCAAGTATCGATGGAATATTCTGCAAATAAAAGAAAGTTTAGTAAAGTTCGTTCATAGCACACAAGTACCTAGATGGAAGTGGTAGAACTTTCTTCCTCTTCAGATTTGGGACACGTATTAGTTACTTAGAGAGGCACAATGTGACACGGAATGCATTGCCGGATATGAAAAGCACACACACACACACACACACACACACACACACACACACACACACACAAGCGGGTGGCAACTGAACGGAAGAGGGAGTAGTCGCCGCTCGTTGCATGCCAATGACCGATGGCACCGATCACGCGTTCGATACCATTCCGTCGGCCGCGTTCACCTTAAGGAAAGACCCCCTCCACGAGGGTCGGCGTGAATGCCAATGTCAGGGCCACAGCCGGACAAAAGTGTGACCTGTTTCTAGTTCTTTGCTGCCAACGGGAGGCTGCAAGTTGTGGCACTGAACCAAACTGAGAGAGAGAGAGAGAGAGAGAAAAGAAAGAGTTCTTACTATCAAACTAAGCTGTCTGAAAAGGTAACATTTCAGAGTAAGCGTATTACCTGTCAGTGTTACAACTTATTTTCCGTTTTGTTTCGATGAACTAGGTCCATCTTCAGTGGCGCTCTTCTGGTATAATAAGCCCTATGCCGGAGCACAGTGTGTCTGCGTGAAATCTTAATCATCATGGAAAGTCGGTTGCCCCTTTGTAATGTTGATGCATTAAGTTGTTCTGAAAGCGGTGCTGTTATTCAAGACTATAAAAGCGGGTTAAAAGCTGTGAGCTGTCTGGGGAAGTTAACCTTGCATTACTGAGCAACTGTTTCACCAGGTATCCAGTCTAGCTTACCAAATTCCCAACCAGACTAACATTAATTATAATCTTTTAATAGTCATCTTATGACAACCGGTGATATATATATATATAAACTTGATTCATAACTAAACTGGTGCCTTATTTGGGGTTGTGAAAATGTGAGTTTGTAATCTTACGGAACACATCAAATATGGTGCGAAGATTGGGAGACTACATACAACACTGCATTCATAAAATAACACACGAGGAACGTTGAGACATATGCAAGAGGAAATTAACCATAACCAACCGATTCAAATTTCACCCAAAGAAGTTACGTTCGTAGCGCAATCCTGTCCGTCATGAAATTACCACACACTGGTATACTAAACTCATACTAACTCTCTGTGAAATCTTCCCGAAAAGAATAGCTGAGGACTACTTTGATGATTACACCAACTGCTTCACGTGGTCAACTTGGTTTACACAAAGAGTGTAACTCCACAATAATTTTGATAATTAAAATAAATTACATCGAAACGCAATTTACAAAAGAAAAACCTCCAACTGGTTACTATCGTCTTACTATTAACCTGATGGGTCAAACAATTGTATAAGCACGTGGTACTGGTCTCACAAGGTACACCCCACGTGGGTTGAACATAAAGAAAGGCTGCTATATTGAAAAATATTGTCAAGAGGAGACATTATAATCTCACGCACATTAGCATTTAAGATTGATGATCTTAGTTAGAGTTAGGATCATCAACTCGTGGTTCCACTTTACTCACAAATTAGTGACAAAGCAACTACTGCAAGATATTCTTAACTTCACACTCGAATTACACTGCGTTGCAATTTAAGATAACATAAGATATTCTAGATCTAAACCTGAAATAAAGGTGATTAAATTTTCAGTTAGGCTGAACTTAAGAAATCCATTGTCCTACGGACTTAGCAGAGACGCGCTTAGCTGGAGTTCTTTCCACTTCAGACGCTCACCGTGGGCCCCTACCGAGGGTGCTTCACAGATACAAACGGAAGTGACCAGAGAGGCAGCCTCCTATACCAACATGACAAAGGAAGACAGGACCATACTGAGAATAGAAACCTCTTTGCTTTTAGAAAGCGTAGCTACCTGTTCCGACGTTGGTCCTACTGTTCTCTAGCAGACAGGCTTGTCTGTTACCATCAAGCATGCAACTAGAAACACATTTGCTCATTCACCCTTTCACACAGAAGGGAAGGGGGATGACAGTATCTTATCATATACAGTATATAAAAGAAAGCGGATGTAGGTTCCATATGACACTGTGTGACATGAATTACATATAAACTGTGTTTTAAAGTATAGCAGTGCGACAGATCGTTCTTGTTTATGTGTAAAAGTAACACGTTCCACTGCTCAGTCTCGTCCCAGACAGTCAGAAACACCACAGTAAATTTAGAAGTGGAATGTATGCCGTAAATGACAACAGTTTTAAGAAATTAACATGAAAGGAATCCAACAGAGACCTTTCACCTCACTAAAGTACGAACTAGTACAAACCACTAAGCACCCGATTCTTTAAAGGATCGAACTCCCACGTACAAAACAGCTTAAAATTTCTGATTACTTTACAAAAGACTTAATGTGTTAAACAGTCGAATTTAACCATGTAAGCGAATAGTTTTAGAGCAGGCTTGAAAATATGTTTAAAATTAGTTGGAAATCACCAAGTGCTTTAATTATCGAACACTGGATGAGTATATCCAGTCGTCCAATGATATCATTTTGCAGGTACATTCAGCAGTATGTATGGATATAATGTGTCGCGAATGCATTTATTAATAAAGAAAAAAATAAATTAAAACGTCATGCCTGATGCGGCAGTTTCACTGCATAAGCAGTGAAAATATAGTAAGCGGTAAACTTTTTTCCCTTTCATCATTTTGTGGGGGGTGTCAGCTAGAAAAAGTGTAGTAAAGAGTATCTGCGCGCCGTGAGTTATGGAGCCGCAAAACATAAGCACAGTTTATAACTGTAATAGTTGTCTTACTGTGTTGAAACTTTCACGTAAGATTATATCTCTTCGTGAGTAAGTTACGTCAACATTTTAAATTTTTAAATTGTCACTATGTATATGAAATATTGAAAATCATCATTTTGTTGCCCCTGGAGGCCGGTGGATAGGCAGCCCCCGAGACAGTCGCTTACTAATACGCAGGGTGATACTTCGGTATTGCAAACTTTCAAGGATGATGAAGAATGGTAATTGTGTCAATTTGATGTAAGGGACCCTGTCCATAAACGACCGAGACGAAAGTTATGAGCGAAAATCGTTCTGATAAATCTGACATCTCTTCAGAGAACTCTTAGTGTTTCGTATTTTGGAAGGAGTTAGCATGCGCCACAACAAGAAAAAAAAGTCCAGTAAACATGGGCTCTAAAATGCATACCTTAAGAGCTATGGACTCTTGTTCAATGTAAGATATGTGTGTCGTAGTAGCATAGAGGAACAAGTGCTTATAGCTCTTAAAGTACGCATTTTAGACCCCATGTTTACTGGACATTTCTTTTCTTGTTGTGGTCCAGGCTAACTCCTCCCAAAATATGGAGGGCTAAGAGCTCGCAGAAGAGGTGTCAGAGGTACCAGAACGATTTTCGCTCATAACTTTCGAGTCAGTAGTATCTGCGCCAGGGTCCCATACCTCAAATTGATACTCGTACATTCACCCTCCTTCATCGTCCCTGAAAGTTTGCAGCCTCATCGAAAAATTACCGGGTAGCTGACAGAGTTTTAAAATTTGATCGTGGGAGATATATTTTTCGCCGAAATCTCAGAATCAGTCAAGTGCTAAACACAGCTTCTCAGTTATATTGTTTCATACTCTATAACAAAAGGTGAAAGCTAAGTGTTGTATCTGTTTGCGTTTTGAACTATTTCGGGACTCGCGAGAAGCCAAATAGCACACCCGTAAAAGAATCACACAGAATCATTGTGTTCCAATATATATTTCAACAACAGATGAAAATACAAAGGAGAACGAATACTTCGAAACCAACCGTAAATAATAGCAAAGTGTAGTCGCGACATTTTTTTCGCACAACAATATTAGGTTTACAGATAAGTGGTTTATTGATTCGCCAACCAAACTCACAGTAACATAATTTAATTGCAGGTGACAAGCTGTCAATAACGTACTGAGGGGCCTATATTGCGCAACAATGTAGAAAAAGTTAAGGCAATAACAACAACAGCCAAAAACTGTTCTTAGGGCTAATTAGTTTAGAATAATTGTTCCGTAAAACATGTTTGCGTTCTACAGAAGTGCTCATTGACGACGACGGAAGGTGCTGAAACATGTTTGGGTTTGTATAAAAAGAATTATATACATAACAGGCGGAGCTGAAATCCAGTAATATGTCAATACTGTAGAACTATACATAGCTCTTCGAAATGTGCCAGGAAAATTGCGCATCCACCAATAGAATAAAAGGTGATTCACACTGGACGTTAGAAGTATGGCACGGAATTGATGGAGATGTCACCACAAAATGGAGGTGAGTTCACGCTAGATGGCACGTCACTTCATTTAGCCTAGTACTGAAGGATGAAACTGAGTTCACGAGTTGCCATCCGTGATAGAAGAAATCACTATAAAGGAACTAACAACTACAACAGAAGTTATTAATGGTCAAAGCAAAATTAGTGACGGTTGTTTTTGACAAAGATTGGATGGCAAATTTTCCACACTAAGGAGAGGCGAAAGAATAGGAAAAGTGTCGCCCAAACAGGCCAAACATCAACATTATTTTGCTAGGCAAAATATATACATACAAAATGTATCAAACAATAATTAGAAGACAATACATGGCGCCCTATTATCTATTGTACAGAGATCAACAAAAGTTTTAATAGCCCATTCATTTCGAAATTCATGGCACAAAAAACAAAAACTGACTCTGAGGCATGCATGTATATTCGTCTGCAATGTGTCCAAATCACCAAATTAAAGAAACGAGCGTCTGTGTATCGACGAAATTGCCTGTTTCCCATAGAGGGCTTTTCGCAGCCCTCTTGAGCACCTCTTGAGCACCATCCCGTCACTCGGATGCATGCTTGAATCCGTCGTGGCAAACAATCGACGAAAACAACAAACCAGCCCTGGTCCAAATTGTCCGACTTTTCAGTAGCTATTCTGCGTAAATCGGTCACAGCGTCCAAAAACAGCTCACATCTCACATGAATCGATGCCACACAAATTCGGTTGGATTCATGTCTAGGGAGTACGCAGGCCACTCCATTCTCGTGATTCTAGCATGCTGAAGGAACGTGTTCACGAGAACAGCACGGTGAGCTAGCGAGTTGTCATCTATCAAAATGAAATTGTCACAAAATTTTTGGCGATGAGGTCCCACTATAGGCCGTAGAATTTCGTCCCTGTGCCGTAGAACAGTGAGATTGCCGTCCTGAACCACCAGAGGTGCACGGTGGTTCCAGCACCTCACTTCACCACCACCGTGTTGCTCATGTGGGACACAGTGTTGGAGACATTCGATGTTACTGGGTTGTCTCCAAACACATTGTCTGCAACTTTATTTCGCTTAGCCATAGTCCCGCAGCGATCGCAGGGTCAGTGTGGTTACAACGGATTTGGCAATGTTAGTTTTAAGGATGGCCGGATGCCCTTCCTGCCGCCACCCCATACCTCCCAGGATGGAATCAGTGTACCCCAACTGTCTGCACCTAGTGTAAATCGTGAAATAGCGCAGGCGTGTTTCAAATGTCTGCGACGCTTGTAACTGAGGCAGAACGTGGGTACTAGCCCGGTATTCACCCAGCGGGATGTGGAAAACAGCCTAAAAACCACAGCCAGGCTAGCCGACACACCGGCCCTCGTCGTTAATCCGCCGGGCGGATTCGATCCGGGGCCGGCGCGCCTACCCGAGTCCAGGAAGCAGCGCGTTATCGCTCTCAGCTACCCTGGCGGGTAAACACATTGTCTGCCACTATCAGGGTACAAAGAGAACCGAGTTTCGATAGTGAACAACATCCGGCGCCGGTCCTGTGGTGTTCATTCTGTGTGATTCCTTACCCGTCTGTAAGGGAATCCATCGTGTGGTGATGTACGACCTAGTGTTCGCCGTGGTCGTCGGGAATAGATATTCACATCATGAAATCTTCTAGCAGATATTCATGACGTCCTGTAGCCTCTTCGAACGCCGAATTAAGTTCTGGATCACACAGTCCTTGGTTCCTTTGGTTGAAAAGTCGTAAATATCGATCACCCCGTGCACCTGTCGAGTGTGTGCGGCCTATGCGGTTAAGTCCTCAACACTACTTGTCAGTTGGAACAGATTCCATGTCCACACCACATCACTTTGACTACGGCACATACTGCGAGCCAGTTCCATGGCTAAAAAGCTTTCTGTGCGTAACACGATGATGCGGACCCGATCAGAAATGGCTCTAAGCACTATGGGACTTAACATCAGAGGTCATCAGTCCCCTAGACTTGGAACTACTTAAACCCAACTAACCTAAGGACATCACACACATCCATGCCCGAGGCGGAATTCGAACCTGCGACCGTAGCAGCAGCGCGGTTCCGGACTGAAGCGCCTAGAACCGCTCGGTCACAACGGCGGCTCGGACCCGATCGTTGGTCGCGATTGTCCTTCGTGGCATGATGGGTGTTCAGTCTACTGTTCCACAGATATCTCTAATGCGTCCCTAATGGTGCTTTACGTTCTGTTGAAATGCTGCAAGCCATTCGATCGCGCCATTCTACACATAGGTCGCGCTCATGGTAACTGTGCATATGTGCATATCGGGCTGATGTAAAACTTTTGTTAGTTTGTATATTTTATATTCTTTCTCAACACTAAATAAAATCAATAAACCTTAACAGCGCCATCTTTTTCCTTCTAAAAAATTAATGTTCATCATTTTTGTTCGTATTTACGGACAGTGTAAGTTTCTTCTTCTTCTGTCACGATAACTGACATCGGCCGGGAGAGTGGTGCGCTGACCACATGCTCCTCCATATCCGCATCGAGTGACGCCTGAGGGCTGAGGATGAGACGATGGTCCGTCGGTACCCATGGGCCTTGAAGGCCTGTTCGGACGGAGTTTAGTTTAGGTTTCTTCTTTATCCAAGTATTGTAAAATCAAAATCATCTTTCACTTTTAAATTTTTTGCCTCTTTTATGGAAAAAATCTCACAGGAACAATATTCAAGACCTTATGCAAACGCCGCAACATATCACGAAAAAAAGCAAACAAAATGAAGATTAAGAAGATCTTAATACACGACGTCTACTACTGTAACAAGAGTGGAAGCGTCGAGATTAGCTTAACTTATGACGTTAGCAGACGACTGCCCTCTCCAATACCTACACCAAAACTTACTCCCAGAGAATTCTTGACGTTCCGTCTGTGTAAATGCTGTCATTTGAAACGCATTGTTTTTTAGGATCCTTACCATTCAGTGACGTCCAGTGGAAATCAACCGTAAGACTTCTGCATAATAGCACGTAACACCACATTTCAGTTCGATCTTGGCGGTGTTTGTGGCGACGACACATAAAGCGTTGAGGAGCTATTCCGCTCAATGACCAAAACTTACGCACTAACGAAGCTGGATCCAACGAGGAAAGACGTCGCACGGTGACATCACGGATGTGCTCAGTGTGACTGAAGTCTTGTGGTATGGGAGGAAAAACATGCATTCGTGCCCGCTGAGAGTGCTTCAAAGCGTTCTGACGATTCAGGGGTGAAGAGGTGGTTCGTAGTACTTCTAAAGTTATACGGATCGTATATGGAGTGTTGGAAGCTAACAAGTGATGCACATACCGACTAACAATACAGGAATCAAGTGCTCGATTGAGAGACTGGAGCAGAGGCATCGGATGCCACGCCTTCAACCCAAATGAGCATCCCCACAAGAATTCACTGCACAGTAGCATTAGGCATCTTTTTGCCAAGAATGCTCTCTCCTCCTTTGCTAGTCTTTTTCTTTATGTCCTCCTTGGTTGGTCCATGATCTGTTACTTTGTTCCCAAGTTAACAGAATTCCTTTACTTCGTCTTCTTTGTGATCACCAATTTTGATGTTTAGTTCGTCGCTAATCTCATTTCTGCTGCTCTTCATTACTTTCATCTTGTTTTGGTTTACTTCCAGTCCACTTCTGTATTCATTAGACTACTCATTCTATTCTACAGTCCTGTTATTACTCTTCGCTTTCAGTGCGGACAGAATGCCATCAGTGAATCGTATCATTGGTATCCTTTCACGTTAAATTTGAATCCCACGTCTCAAACTTTCTATTATTTCCTTCATTGCTTCTTCGATAATTGATTGAACAGTAAGGGCGAATGACAGCATCCCTGCTTACATCCTTTTTAGCCAAACCACTTGATTCTCGATCTTTTTACCTGCCCATTCCTTCTTGGTTCTTGTGCATATTAAACTCATCACAAAGAGTTAAACATATTTCCAAATTACCCACCATTATTCACTATGGACGTTCCTTTTGGATTTATGTAAGAAGGTGGTTGAGTACATAATGCGAGCTCGTACGTCGTTGCCACTCCGCCTCATCAAAGGCCTTGGATTCGCGGCTTGTAAACAAACGCAGTACACCAGAGCTGAGTTCTTGTGAATGCACAGATACCCGTGTGCCTTGTAGTGCAGCACAATGCCTCAACAGTCTCTCCATGGCAGACGGTTTCAGTCTCATCACATTGATAGGCCAAACATGAGACAAGTTTACGTTGCGACTATTGTTCGCGTTAATCAAAGTGTTGCCTCTAGACTGTGGAAAAATTTCCAGGAAATGCATTCAACGGCGGATCGACATCGCGAAGGCCGCACACACAGAACTACAGCAACTCAGGGCCGGTATGTACCAATACCAGCGAGGAGACACCCTATGGAGAAAGTGACCACTCTGCGCCACGAGATTCGAGAAGTCGCAGGGGTTACCGTAAGTACACAAACTATGCGCAACAGACTACATTTCCAAGGAACCCAAATTTGTCTTCCCCCCAAGACGGCTTCTACCAATTTTTTCATTCTACTGTAAATAAGCCGTGTCACTAAGTTGGAAATTATCACATATTCCGTATTAAACTGCTAGTTCTGTAATATTCGTATCTCCCAGCAACTGCCATCTTTGGAACTGGAATTATTACATTCTCCATTAAGACTGAGGGTAGTTCGCCAGTCTGATATACCTCACACACCAGGTGGAATGCTTTTGTGATGGCTGACTTTCCCGAGGATCTCAACAATTCTGAGGGAATGGTGTATACTCTAGGGGCCTTGTTTCGTTGTAGCTATTTCAGTGCTCTGTGAAATTCGCCGGCCAGTGTGGCCGAGCGGTTCTAGGCACTGCAGTCTGGAACCGCGCGATCGCTACGGTCGCAGGTTCGAATCCTGCTTCGGGCATGGATGTGTGTGATGTCCTTAGGTTAGTTAGGTTTAAGTAGTTCTAAGTTCTAGGGGACTGCTGACCTCAGATGTTAAGTCCCATAGTGCTCAGAGTCATTTGAACCATTTTGAAATTCTTCTCTCAGTATTATCTACGCGTAATCTTCACTTACTTCATCTTCCATATCTACAGGGTGTTACAAAAAGGTACGGCCAAACTTTCAGGAAACATCCCTCACACACAAATAAAGAAAAGATGTTATGTGGACATGTGTCCGGAAACGCTTAATTTCCATGTTAGAGCTCATTTTAGTTTCGTCAGTATGTATTGTACTTCCTCGATTCACCACCAGTTGGCCCAATTGAAGGAAGGTAATGTTGACTTCGGTGCTTGTGTTGACATGCGACTCATTGCTCTACAGTACTAACATCAAGCACATCAGTACGTAGCATCAACAGGTTAGTGTTCATCACGAACGTGGTTTTGCAGTCAGTGCAATGTTTACAAATGCGGAGTTGGCAGATGTCCGTTTGATGTATGGATTAGCACGGAGCAATAGCCGTGGCGCGGTACGTTTGTATCGAGACAGATTTCCAGAACGAAGGTGTCCCGACAGGAAGACGTTCGAAGCAATTGATCGGCGTCTTAGGGAGCACGGAACATTCCAGCCTATGACTCGCGACTGGGGAAGACCTAGAACGACGAGGACACCTGCAATGGACGAGGCAATTCTTCGTGCAGTTGACGATAACCCTAATGTCAGCATCAGAGAAGATGCTACTGTACAAGGTAACGTTGACCACGTCACTGTATGGAGAGTGCTACGGGAGAACCAGTTGTTTCCGTACCATGTACTGCGTGTGCAGGCACTATCAGCAGCTGATTGACCTCCACGGGTACACTTCTGCGAATGGTTCATCCAACAATGTGTCAACCCTCATTTCAGTGCAACTGTTCTCTTTACGGATGAGGCATCATTCCAACGTGATCAAATTGTAAATTTTCACAATCAACATGTATGGGCTGACGAGAATCCGCACGCAATTGTGCAATCACGTCATCAACACAGATTTTCTGTGAACGTTTGGGCAGGCATTGTTGGTGATGTCTTGATTGGATCCCATGTTCTTCCACCTACGCTCATGCTGCTAGAACATGTGCCTTTACAAGTACGACACAACATGTGGTTCATGCACGATGGAGCTCCTGCACATTTCAGTCGAAGTGTTCGTACGCTTCTCAACAACAGATTCGGTGACCGATGGATTGGTAGAGGCGGACCAATTCCATGGCCTCCACGCTCTCCTGACCTCAACCCTCTCGACTTTCATTTATGGGGGCATTTGAAAGCTCTTGTCTACGTAACACCGGTACCAAATGTAGAGACTCTTCGTGCTCGTATTGTGGACGGCTGTGATACAATACGCCATTCTCCAGGGCTGCAACAGCGCATCAGGGATTCCACGCGACGGAGGGTGGATGCATGTATCCTCGCTAACGGAGGACATTTTGAACATTTCCTGTAACAAAGTGTTTGAAGTCACGATGGTACGTTCTGTTGCTGTATGTTTCCATTCCATGATTAATGTGATTTGAAGAAAAGTAATAAAATGAGCTCTAACATGGAAAGTAAGCGTTTCCGGACACATGTCCACGTAACATATTTTCTTTCTTTGTGTGTGAGGAATGTTTCCTGAAAGTTTGGCCGTACCTTTTTGTAACACCCTGTATATTTTATATATTGTTCTCAAGCTCATTTCCCTTGCACAGCTCTTCTACACATACCTTTCAGCTTTCCCTTCTTTGTTTAGTACTGGCTTGCCATCTGAGATCTTGATACACATACAGCCACAAAATTCTACCAGGCAGCTTCCCGCTTCATTCTTTTTCTCCAAAGAGATGCTCTTCTGTTATTTTTCCTTCTCTTCCCTTTCCTACTACCGAATTCCAGTCATCTATCAAAATGAAATTTTCGTCTCCGCTAAATGTCTGAATAATTTCTGTTATCTTTCAATCTCCTCAGCATCTGCGGAGCTAGTAAGTCTTTAATCTTGTAGTACAGGGAACACTTTCAATCATTTACTGCACAGGATCCAAACATTGTTCAGATATCATACATATGTCATTTTGAAGAGAATCCCTGAAAGTTTTTTTTTTTCACGTATACCGCCACAGCGTAGTTTGGTAATTTGCGATAGGCAGCGGTAGTAGCATACACGGAGCTGCCACATCGATGGCTCGGCCGTGGCGACAGCTGTTTCATGAAATGGCCTCCCCGATCACCAGATCTCACTGTGCTTGACTTCTCTCTGTGGGGACACATTAAAGATCTGGTGTATGTACCGCCTCTACCACGTAATGTAGCAGAGCTCCGCGAGAGAATACGGGAAGCGACTGCCACAGTCGACGATGCCATGCTGGGACGGGTATGGCAAGAATTCGATTACCGTATTGACGTCTGCCGGGACTCTCAAAGTTCGCGCATCGAATGTTCGTAAAAAAAATCTTTCAGAGTTTCTCTTCAAAATGCAATATGTATGACATCTGTACAACGTTTAGTTCTTATGCAACAAATAATTGAAAGTGTTCCCGAACTTTATGTACACCCTGTTTTGTGGTGGGTGTTGACTTCGCGTGTACCTTGGGTATGATAGTGCGTTCACTGTGCTGTTCATAGCAAGCTTACTCGCATTATTATTTTCTTATTCATTATTAGGCCTGATCCTGCATTACCCCTACTTGATTTTGTAAGTCCTCTTCTTCCTGCCCCATACATCATCAATACCCAGTATATGTAACTTCATCCTCACTGTTTCCTTTTTTACACATACATGATTAAGAGATCTAGCGTTCCCGTAGGACGCCGGCGTTGTTTCTCCCGATGACAATATCCTCCTGGTTAGTACCTGCTCGGAGATCTGAAAGGGGGATCTATTACCCTACAGAATACTTTACCCATGAAGGTACCATTATTGTTAAGCCATACAGTAGAGCTGTATGTCCTCGGTAAATCTAACTGTTGTAATTTCCTCTTGCTTTCAGCCATTCGCAGTACTAACATTGCAAGGCCATGCTGGCTAACTTACAAGGACAGATCAGTCAGTTATTAAGACCCATGTTCATGAAACAACTGAAGATTAGCAGCCTCTGTTCAGGCACATGCCCCTCCGTTGGTATGGCTACCCGTATCGTAGAGACACGGATACCACCCCACTTTGGCGAGATCGATAGTCCATTGTTCTTGGGGAGGGGTGGGGGGCTTCTACATCAACATCTACTCTGCAATTCCCAATTAAGTGCCGGGCAGAGGGTTCATCGAACCATCGAACCGTTCCACTCTCGAACAGGGCATGGGAAAAACAAACAATTAAATTTTTCTGTGAGTGCTTTGATTCCTCTTATTTTATTACGACGATCATGTCTTACTATGTAGGTGGTCGCCAACAAAATATTTTCGCACTCTGAGGGGAAAGATGGTGACTGAACTTTCATAAGAAAGTCCTTCCGCAAAGAAAAATGCCTTTGTTTGAATGACAGTCGTCCCAATTCGTGTATCATATCTATGACACTCTCCCCTTTTCACGATCATAAAAAATTTCTTGATGTCATTCGTCGATTCTGTCTAATGCGGACCCCACACCGCACTGCTGTATTCCAGAAGAGGACGAACAAGTGTAATGTACTCATAGGTAGTCCTGTTACATTTTCTAAGTGTTATGCCAACAAATAGCAATCTTTGGTTTGCTCTCCCCACAACATTATCTATGTGATCGTTCCAATTTATGTTATTGGTAACTGTAATCGCTAATTATTTAGTTGAGTTAACCGCCTTTAGACTCGTGTGATTTATCGTTCCACTGAAATCTAGGGGACTCGTTTTAGTGGTCATGTGGATGACTTCACACTTTTCTTGATTTAGAGTCAATTGCCGCTTTTTGCACGATACAGATGTCTAGTCTAAATTATTTAGTAATCCATTTTGATCATCTGATGGCATTACATGACGGTAAATGACAGCATCATCTGCAAACAATCTAAGAGGGCTACTCAGATTATCTCCTAAATCGTTATGTAGGCGGGAACAACAGAGGGCCTGTAGCACTTCCTTGGGGAACGCCAAATATTAGTTCTGTTTTACTTGATGACTTTCCGTCAGTTATTACGAACTGTGACCTCTCTAGCAGGAAACCACGAATCAGTCACACATCTTCATAGCCTTTATAGAAACAAGGTTACATACGCTGTATACAAAATGACGGTGAAACTTCCTGGCGCATTACAGCTTCGCGTGGGACTGGGATCAAAATCGAGGACCTTGCCTTATACGGTCAATGTTATTGCGAACTGTTGTAATTGGCAGAAGAGCCAACACCGTGTTACTAGAGGAGGCCGAAATGCGCGCGTTTTAGTTCACGCAGGCTGGCGTGAGGAGGGAAGAACTATACTGACGTGAGGTCTGGAACATGACAAGGAATTAGCATTCAGAAAGCGGATGTAATTAGTTTGATACTTAACTTTAATCAAAAATGGCTCTGAGCACTATGGGACTCAACATCTATGGCCATCAGTCCCCTAGAACTTAGAATTACTTAAACCTAACTAACCTAAGGACATCACATACATCCATGCTCGAGGCAGGATTCGGACCTGCGACCGTAGCGGTCATGCGGTTCCAGACTCAAGCGCCCAGAACCGCTCGGCCACACCGGCCGGCTAACTTTAATCCATTAATGATGAACGTCGCTCTTGACGGTACATGATTCACAATATTATCTCTTCAGGCGCCTTGCTAGGTCGTAGCAAATGACGTAGCTAAAGGCTATGCTAAAATGTCGTCTCTGCAAATGAGAGCGTAAGTAGTCAGTGAACCATCGCTAGCAAAGTCGGCTGTACAACTGGGGCGAGTGCTAGGGAGTCTAGACTAGACCTGCCGTGTGGCGCCGCTCGGTCTGCAATCACTGATAGTGGCGACACGCGGGTCCGACGTATACTAGCGGACCGCGACCGATTTAAAGGCTACCACCTAGCAAGTGTGGTGTCTGGCGGTGACACCACACGAACTATCCAGATAAAACTCACAAGCCGTCCACACAGACTCAGATCAGCCAGTAACTGTCTCTTGAATGGTGCCTTGATAATTCAAACGGTGGCAGCAATTGTATCCTTGAAGCCCAGGACAACTTTCCTTGCCTTTTTAAAGAAGAAACTAGGTCACTTGCTACTAGATTTGAAACACAAACCGTAGTCGGTTTCTGACCCCGCCAATCAGCCTCTTCCATCTTCCTACGTCCATGTAGTCTTCTCCAGCTAGTCCCGTCTTACACATATCGTCTCGGATCCCGTCAGTTCATCTCAGCCGTTTTCTTCCCCTCGGCCTGTTGCCTCTGCTGTCTTCTTCCACCAGCTGCCTTGTGATCTGGCCTTCTCGCCGTATTATGTGACCGTACCGCCTCTGCCTCCTCTCCCTAATCACAGCCACTATGTCCAGCGACTTGTACATCTCCTGTAATTCGCGCGTTTTTCATTATTCTCCAGTCGTCTCCATCCTCCATTGGCCCGAAAATCTGTCTCAGAACAGCGTTCTAAAATGTCAGGAGTATTCTTTCTATCTTATATGTCATAGTCCAGGTCTCTGTTCCATACAGGACGACAGGTTGTATTACTGTCCTGTAGATCCAAATCCTTGTGATCTACCTAGAAGCTGGGACTTCAGCAGCTTTCCGAGTGCAAACCTGTTTCCTGCTTGGATTCTTGCCATTATTTCCTGGTCTAACTCATTCCTTTCACTGAGTACTGTCCCAAGATATTTGAACCCTTTTTACCCTTTCAACGATTTTACCATTTACATCTAAAGGTCTGTCATCGTTCTCTCTGCTCACAACGAGGTATTTGAGCTTATCCACATTCATCTCTAGGCCTACTCTCATTGCCTCCCTCATTAACACTTCTGGCATCTGAACCAGATCTTGCTCAATCTGTATTATTAAAACTGCATCGTCCGCATAAGACAGAGTTTTGATTCTTCTGCCCTACTGTATTCCTGTCTCCAGGCTTGATACCTTCAGCAGTGCTCTTTCCACAAACTAGATCACACAGCCTGTAAATAAACAGTTAAGTGGAACTCAGTATGGGATTCGTAACTGATATGATTGGTAGAGGAAACGGAGAAGATCCAAAGAAGAGTAGCACGTTTGTTCATTTAGTGAAGACGAAAGCATCACGGTTATGATCAACCAACTCCGGTGGCAGACGCTGCAGAGGAGGCGTTCTGCATCACGGTGTGGTTAACTCAAAAAAAAAAAAAAATAAATAAAAAAAATGGCTCTGAGCACTATGGGACTTGACATCTGAGGTCATCAATCTCCTAGACGTAGAACTACTTAAACCTAACTAACCTAAGGACATCACACACATCCATGCCCGAGGCAGGATTCGAACCTGCGACCGCAGCAGCATCGCGGTTCCAGACTGAAGCGCCTAGAACCGCTCTGCCACGGCGGCCGGCGGTGTGGTTTACTGTTACAGTTCTGAGAGTATATGTTTAAGAAGTGTCAACAAAAATATTAACTTCCACCTACGTATATCTCGCGAAAAGACAATACAGATAAAATTAGAAACATTCGAGCCCGCACGGGGGCTTACCAGCAATCTTTCTTCCCGCGTACCATTTGCGACTGGAACAGGCAAAGGGTGGAGTGACACTGTTACGCGAAGTACCATTCACCCTACCATGCACTGCAAGGTGGCTTGCGGAGTTTAGATGTCGATGCAGAGCTTCCTGGTAGATTATAACTGTTCCGTACCGGGACTAGAACACGAGACGTTGCCTTTCGCGGGCAGTGCTGTTAGCGCCTACTTGCGACCCGTTTGCACAGTTAAAACCTCCCAGTAATTTTTTGTCGAATCGTGCCTCGGTTGGTCAGTCGGTAAGGGCCCCTGTGAACGAACAAAGTTGTTTGTCAAACCCGCCGTTTTCTATCTGCGGATTTGTCAACCGATTCTGCACAAGTACAAACAAAGTTTGTCAGTTTAACCTCACTTTGTCTGCTCTTCGTGTTCGTGAGTATTTTGACAGCAGTGGGAACGGCCACAAATGCAGACAAAGCAGGCCTGGCATTGACTGTGTTTACAGAAGGCGAAGAAAGCACGACACTGGTCTAGGGGATAGCTTAAAGTGATAGATTTACCCATGAAAATCTCGTAATGGAGATATTACCCTCAGAACCCGATGATTACATCAACTTTCTTCGAATGGACAATGAAACTTTTAAAAACTTGTTAAGGCTCTCGTAGAAGAGCGAACTTGTCTGTCAAATTCGCTACGAATGGGTCAAACAAGCCATACACGTACCGAGGAAGCTTGTCAATTTAATCTTACTTTTGAAGCAGACGCTTTTCGTATGTGATGTATTTTGGCGCTAGTGGAAATGGGTAAAAATGCAGATACAGCACTTCGAAGATTGACTCCTGCACTGTGTTTAACGAAGAACAAGAAGAGGAAAACAAGACATTTGGCCAGCGAATTGTTTAAAATGAGAGAGAAATATACGCATGAAAACCTGTTAATGGATTACATCAACTTTCTGCTAGAAGGAGAACTTCGATTTCTTTTATTTCATTGCACTCGGGCTTATATGTTATGCATAAAATACTAATTTTGTTCATAATCTCTTCCTGCGTAATATATGGCTGGAAAGATGTGAAACCTCTACCATTTTGGTAACTGTCAGCGTTATTTTTTTTTCATTGATCGTAGTTTCCATAATTATAGAAACTCATCATATAGTCGGATAAAATGTAATAAAACAATTTTTCACTATACAAACGCTGCAGAACACCGACACAGAGTGAGCCATCTTGTCATACTTTTCGCCACTCGAAATTTCTCGCAAA
This sequence comes from Schistocerca americana, assembly GCF_021461395.2. Lineage (NCBI taxonomy): Eukaryota > Metazoa > Arthropoda > Insecta > Orthoptera > Acrididae > Schistocerca > Schistocerca americana. The sequence continues at coordinate 151,947,212 of NC_060124.1, forward strand.
AACATCAGACGCGATCCATGCTTGACAAACATTCAAACAGCACCGTACAAAATCAAATATTTTTGGAATCATAGCTAAGTTTGACAAAATTTTTGATCGTTTACCTGAACCTTAAGGGTATTGCCCGCGATTGGAAAGGTTCCGGGTTCTAATACCGGTCTGGCACACACTTTTAGACCATCCTTACATGAGGAAATGTGACCTGTGTTTCCGAATCGCGTGGTTATGCGTTAACATTCAACTTACGATCAGTCACATGAGCTCGCGTTTGCACAGCGTTCACAGAAAGAATATCTAGACGCAGACAAACCCTCATTGACGCGTGGTTAGAAAAATGCTCCCGTGATCGGCTCAGTTGACAGCTCGTTTCAGTCGTGACCGGACGTATTCTGTGTGTTTCTGTAACTTGTGTTTATTGGGCGTTGCGAAAACTGAGTGAAACAGAAGTCAAGAATATCGGCATCGAGCTACTAATTGACGAAGAAAAAAAAAGGAAAATAAAAAAAAATAAAGGGCCACAAACTTGAAATATAGTGTCGGAATCGTACGAAAATAAAATTATGAGACGGCGAGCTTCGGAAGAATTGATTTTGATCTTCTGTGAGGGAAATGACTCAAGAAAAAAATACAGGTAAGAAAAATTTTATCCAGAATGAGACTTTCACTCTGCAGCGGAGTGTACGCTAATATGAAACTTCCTGGCAGATTAAAACTGTGTGCCGGGCCGAGACTCGAACTCGGGACCTTTGCCTTTCGCGGGCAAGTGCTCTACCAACTTTTTTTTTTCATTTTGTTCGCTTTAGTTCGTTGCATCTGCTCGGGGCGGACGTCGTAAGACATCCATATAAGTTCGTTGTTGATATGTTGACTCAGTTTTTTTATTACAGAGGGCACATTACCCCCTGACCGAAAACGCTGAGCTACCGTGCCGGTAAAATGTATGCCCCGACCGGGAACCAACTGAGCTACCCAAGCATGACTCACGCCCCGTCCTCACAGCTTTACTTCTGCCAGTACCTCGTCTCCTACCTTCCAAACTTTACAGTGTGCCCGGCACACAGTTTTAATCTGCCAGGAAGTTTCATATCAGCGCACACTCCGCTACAGAGTGAAAATCTCATTCTGGAGACATCCCCAGGCTGTGGCTAAGCCATGTCTCCGCAATATCCTTTCTTTCAGGAGTGCTAGTTTTGCAAGGTTCGCAGGAGAGCATCTGTAAAGTTTGGAAGTTAGGATACGAGGTACTTGGCAGAAGTAAAGCTGTGAGGACGGGGCGTGAGTCGTGCTTGGGTAGCTCAGTTGGCGTGCGATGCAGTTGGTGCAATAGATAGAGCCGGCACGGTAACTCAGCGTGTTTGGTCAGCGGGTTAGCTGCCCTCTGTAATAAAAAAACTGAGTGAATGGATCAATAACGAACTTCAGCGGGCGTCAAGGTACGTCCGCCACGAACGATTACAACGAACTCTAACGAACAAAATGAGATTTAAAAAAAAAAGTTGGTTGCCCGCGAAAGGCACATTTCCCGAGTTCGAGTCTCGGCCCGGCACACAGTTTTAATCTGCCAGGAAGTTTCAAAAATTTTATCGTTAATAAGTGCACTTTCGTTCCCATCATACGGTCTGCATATTCAGATGTACCTTCATTAACAAAATACTTGGTAAATTTAGCCCGAACGTTATCCAGTGATGAAGTAGGCCATCCATTGTGAACAGCATTTGTACTTGTGAGATTTGGTTCTAATATGTCTTCGTGTTTACACCCGTCTCTCATTCCAGCATCGCTATGAAACACTGTAATAGCTTTTAGAATGTGGTCGGGGACGATGGGGCGACGGGCGATGTACTCGTAGTATTCTCTACATATTACACGCTGCATCAAAAGTACACTCAACATACCTACGTGCTGTAGTTAGCAGATAGTCAAACCAGCGGAGCACAAAATGGGCGAATATGCTTCTGTTTAATAGATCCGACTGAAATGTGGGTTACCAGCTGCCCGTCTCAGCACCTTTAAAAATTCTCCCAAATATTTTGGCATGCGAACACATTCGCGCTCTTTTTAACGTGCACCTCACCTCTAACTCCGCTGGCCGCGGTGGCCGTGCGCTTCTAGGCGCTGCAGTCCGAAACCGCGGGACTACTACGGTCGCAGGTTCGAATCCTGCCTCGGGCATGGATGTGTGTGATGTCCTTAGGTTAGTTAGGTTTACGTAGTTCTAAGTTCTAGGGGACTGATGACCTAAGATGTTAAGTCCCATAGTACTCAGAGCCATTTGAACCATTTTTGAACCTCTAACTCCCACAAGCTCCCTCAACTCTAACTCACTCACACCTGTACTCCATCCCTGTTAAGTCCCTCATGCCCATCCACTCCCACTTGCCCATTCTCGCTTACTATTCAGCCCAACTCACTGTCATTGCCTCGTTGTGTCTCTCTAACCGTCACTGTCTCCTGTCTCACAGTCACAGTCTCCTTCGTTCTGTCCTTCCACTACTGACTGCTCTCACTGCCACTGCCTCCCTCTTGCTCTCTCTCTTGACTGCTGCTACCTCATTCATTCCTTCCCACTGTTGCGGTTTCTGCTCACACTCACTATCTCTCTCTTCCTCCTTGTCATTGTCATAGATTCTGTTTCTCATCATCACTGGCTCTCATCGACTTCCTCTTTCACCTCTTTATTCGCCTTCCACTGACATTGTGTCCTTGACACCTTTCCTAGCACTTTTCTGTCAGTGTCAACTATGTTTCACTGCCATTATGTTTACCTCTTTCTCTGACACTGCCATTGTCTCTTTCGCTCTTTCTGTATCACAATCACTGTCTACTGTCTTCCAATATTTATTACTTTTCCGTCTCCTCCCATTGCCTCTGTATCCTTCTCTCTCAGCATAAAAAATCGCCAGTATGTTCAGATGCTAAATTGCTGTGAAAATTTTTAAAGGTGTTGAGGAAAGTAGAACGAGGCAGTTATTACTTCCGTTTTCAGTCAGAATCTTTTGAGCAGGAGCATATTAGCCTGTTTTGGTCTTCGATAGGACAATTTTTTCCCTCTTTTTCCCTTCTTTTCCCTGACACAGCACGGCATGTCATTTACATGGAAAGAACTTTATGAATCAGTAAACTTCTAGAGTATGTGTACAAAAATCTTGCATATGCTTCAGTACTACAACATGGGGTTCCCAGAACCCTTTTGACCACAACGGAGACGCTTTACAGCATATTTCTCCGGGCTACGTCACTTTATAAACTACGTTTTCGCCTCACACCGGATTTTACCTGAGAATGTTATGAGTACAGCTAGGGTAACTTTGAACCACTGCATCCCGGAAACGGATAAAGACACCAAGAAAAATTTCAAGGTTGTTCGAGATCGAGATCTTAGAAATACATAATAAAAACTTCAGTCATTTGCTGTGCATAGCCATCTTGGAATCCACGACTCGGTTTTGGTCGCCAAAGAACCGTGTTTTTTGAGAACGGGAAGACGGCATTTCTAGACAAATGCCTAGAGAATGTACCGTTAACATTTCAGCGATTTTATGGGGTTATTTATTATTTAGCTTTCGCCTCGTACCTGATTTTAAGTGCGTATTTTACGTGGAGAAATAGGGTAACTTTGAACCTCCGCAGCTCGGAAACAGACTAAGACAGTAAGACAACTTTCATTGTCGTTCGAGATCTGGATCTTAGGAATATATCGTAAAGTTTCCGCTATTGCTGTGCACAGCCGTCTTGGAATCCGCGGCTCGGTTTCGATATGAAAAAATTGTGAAAAAACACGTTTTTTGCGGTTTTCTGAGGAACCGCACATCAATTAATGGTGTGTCCATAAGCCCCCTAAGGCACACCGTAGACAACACCAGATTCAAAAAGAACTAACCGATTTGCCTAAACGTGAGAAATGCGTAATAATCGTTCAAAAAATGGTTCAAATGGCTCTGAGCACTATGTGACTTAACTGCTGAGGTCATCAGTCCCCTAGAACTTAGAACTACTTAAACCTAACTAACCTAAGGACATCACACACATCCATGCCCGAGGCAGGATTCGAACCTGCGACCGTAGCGGTCACGCGGTTCCAAACTGACGCGCTTAGAACCGCACGGCCACACCGGCCGGCGTAATAATCGTTCTTTGAGCCCATACAGTAGGTTGGTGGCGCTAAGACGATCCTTCTGTTGGGTATACAAATGGTTCCTAGCTCGAGGGCTATCCAAAGCACTTGGTCCTACCTTACTGTAACCAACAGAACACGAAATAGGAGCCCCGAAAGAATCCCGTTTTTATGCACGGCGTTTTGGAAGATATTAGGCAGCGCATGCTGTCGCATGCGTACCGATAATAGTTCGTTTACACTCATAAGTCAGCTACTTTACACCTTAGAGTCTCATTAAATTTTCCATCAGCCCAAATACTTCATCACCGATAAGTATATAAGGAATATTTTTGTTTCGGTTTGTCCTAAGATTTTTTTCAGTGAGTTTTTCATGTAGAACGGACTCTCTGAAAATTCCTGGATCGTTGTCTTTACCATATGAGGGAATGTGTAACCAGCTAAAGCGATAATAAATCGCATAGCGCCAACACCACTGGAGAAAAAAGTGTTTGTAAGTGAAGTATGAGAAGAATGTTCTGGATTCTGTATTTTTACATGCTTACCATTGCGAGGTCCGATGCAATGATGAGGAAACATTACGTACAGATCAAATCCTTGAGATATTTCAATCCATTTTTCCTCATTTGGTGTAAGTGTACAAAAGTATCAGAAAATAGTGGATAACGGAGACCATGTTGAAAAAGATGGAAGAACGGAGAAAGTGGAAAAAATTTGGAAAATAAATAAGACAAAAAGAGCTACAAGAAACTGAATAATGAGTTACGAAGAGAAACTGAAGGAGCAAGAGAAAAATGGATGAAAGGGAAACGCGAAGAAAAAGAGAAAATGGAGAGAGGGGAAAGCATGAAATGATGTACAGATTACCTAGGGAGATAGCTCTTGAAAGTAAAAGAAGGAAGACTAACATAAAAATAGAACGAGTGAACGCTACAGTGCCTGAAGAACCACAGGAGATCCTGAGCTGATGGCAACGATGTATAGAATGTCTGCATAAGATGGATCAAATACCAAGTGAAATCAAGCTTGAAGAGGAGAAATGCGTGCCAGAAGATGGAAAGAGGTACAGCATCTTCGAAGCAGAAGTAGAAAAGCCGTTGAAGGAGATGAAGTATCGGAAGGCATGAGGAATCGATAACTTGCCAGCGGAAGTGTTGAAGAGTTAAGGAATGGGAAAAACAGAAATACCAAAAAAACCTGAAGAGGATAGGACTATCAGCCTAATTTCCCATGCTGTTGAAGTATTGCTGAGAGTGCTGAATAGAAGTCTATATGGCAAGTTGGATAGACGGATTGGGGAGGAAGAGTTCGGACTTAAAAGAGGAAAAGGAACAAGAGATGCTATTGGCCTGTTACGAATCATAGGGGTAAGATATACTGAGAAAGGCAGAGAAATTTATTCTGCTTTTATTGATTTGGGGAAAGCTTTCGACAGAGTACAATGGAGCAAGCTGATGGATATTTTGAAGAGGAAAGGAGTAGACTGGAAGAAGAAACGATTGGTGCTAGATGTATCTTTACAACAGAATAGGGATTGGAAAGAAATGTCTGAAGAAAGCAGCACTGGAAGGGGCATTAGACAAGGCTGTTGCCTCTTCCCTTTATTGTTCAACTTGTACCTGGAAGAGATTATTGCGAAAGGCTTAGATGGAAAAAGAGGAGTGTGTATCGGTGGAAAGAGGATAAAATGTATACGATTTGCTGACGGCATAGCGTCAGTGGCAGAAAGTGAACGAACTGTAAATAAAACCCTAAAAGTTCTGAATCATGCCTGTGTAGAATATGGGATGAGAATCAATAAAGCCAAAAGAAAGAGTACTGTGATTGGCAAAGAAAGGGGAATGGCACATACCAGGATAGGACAAATTCTTAATAGCCATGTTAAGAGCATTTCAGTGTCCTGGGAGAACGATTACTGAAGACTTCAGATGATGTCAGGAGTTAAAAACTAGCACTGCTATAGCGAATGAGGCATACAGTGGAGAGAGGAGATTACTATGTGGCAAAGTAGATAAAGATCTGTGGAAAAGAGTAGTCAAGTGTTTTGTCTTGAGTGTGGCACTCTTTTGGGCAAAAACATGGACACTGAAACGAGAGGTTGAGCAAAGGCTAGAAGCATTTGAGATGTGGATGTGGAGGAGAATGGAGAAGATAAGCTGGATGGAATGAGTAAGTAACGAAAGAATTTTGGAAATTATTGGTGAGAGATGAAGACTGCTGCAGGTTTTAAAAGAAAGGAAGAATACTTAATTTTATCCGTTGTTTGCAGTGTTTCTTCCTTGACTGTATTACTTTCGTAAGAATAAAGAACAACCGCCTGCAGCCGTAGATCATGGTTTTATTAAAATGCACGATGCATTTCGAGCCCAGGGGGCTCATATTCAGGAGCTTTCACAGTCTACATCAACTTTACATTTCGTTTCATTCTGGGCCTGGTAAGATCACACTATTATATTACAAAACGCCACAAGTAACTTACTGTTTCTAGTAGTAGGTGTATGGTTCTGAAGAATGTTTATGTACAAATACACATTTAATATTAAACAGCACAATCGCAGAAACATTTTTTGTATTGTAAAAATGCAGCATCTTCACTGTCGAAATTCTTTGACTTGTTTGAATTGTGTTCGAAAATGTGCTGTGTCAAAATGTTTCTGCAAATGTCCTGTTTGATAGAAAACGCATATTTGTACTTAAACATTCTCCACAAACATACACCTAGTACTAGAAACATAGTTTTATGGACTTATATTTCATAATGTGGCATTTTGTAATGTAACAATGCGATCTTGCCCAGCCCAGAATTAAACGACGTGTAAAGCTGATGATGTAGACTGTCAAAGCACCTGAAGATGAATCACCAGGGCTCGAAATGCATCGCGTATTTTAATAAAATCACGATTTGTCGCTGAAGGATGTTGTTCTTTATCATTAAGAAATGGAGAAGAACTGGATGGGACATTCGATGAGAGCGGAGTGCCTGCTAACAGACGCTTTGAAAGGTTCTAGTTCGTTGGAGGAGATTGAGAGGGAGGAGGAGATACAAGATGATAGACGACATAAAGCAAAGTGGAAATTATGCGGACCTGAAGAGGATGGCAAAAGACAGGAGAAAATGGCTTGGTTCAAATGGCTCTGAGCACTATGGGACTTAACATCTATGGTCATCAGTCCCCTAGAACTTAGAACTACTTAAACCTAACTAACCTAAGGACAGCACACAACACCCAGCCATCACGAGGCAGAGAAAATCCCTGACCCCGCCGGGAATCGAACCCGGGAACCCGGGCGTGGGAAGCGAGAACGCTACCGCACGACCACGAGATGCGGGCAAAAGACAGGAGAGTATGGAGAGTTACCAAGTGAAAACCTGTCTTTGGGCAAAACACTAGTTTCTTTGGATAAAGCTGAGGAACAAATCTCGTGGTCATGGAAATTGTCACTACATGAAAGTAAAACAGAAATAGATAAAATAAAAATGTTTATGAATCCTAAAAACACGACAGGCTATAAGTTTATACGTATAAATGCAATCAACAATGTAACACAGGAATTAGCAAAATTTTTCAAAGAAATCATCGACAGAACATGAGTGATGCATGTGGAAAGTTTTGAGTTGAGATTTGAAAGCGCGTAGGTTACCGGTAAGATTTTTGAATTCTTGTGGTAGCGCACTGAAAACGGATGCAGCAGAATGCTGCACGCCTTTCTGCACAGGAGCCAAGGATGTTATTTCCAAATACACATTGGATTTCTGCCTGGTATTAACTGAGTGAAAGCTGCTTATTCTTGGAACTGAGCTGCTATTATTAGCAAGAAACGACAATGTCAGAATAGCCGGACTAGTGAATAGGGTTCGACAAAAGGTTCGCAAACTTGTTGCCCGAACCGCCTGCTTTGGGTCAAAACGACCCTTTGAGAATGGGAAGAGTTACACCAAAATGTAATACGATACGTGATAAGCGAATGAAAATAAGCAGAGTAGACTACTTTTCGTGTCGAACTATCACTTACTTCTGATATCGGTACTGTTCTAATAGTGAAAAAGGCAGCATTAACTCTTAGAACAAGATCTTGGACATGGGCTTTCCACGACAGTTTACTATCTGAACACCTAGGAATTTGAACTGTTCGGCCTCACTAATCATATGCCCATTCTGTGTAAGTAAAACGTCAGGTTATGTTGAACTATGTTTGAAACTGAAGCCGGCCGATGTGGCCGTGCGGTTAAAGGCGCTGCAGTCTGGAACCGCAAGACCGCTACGGTCGCAGGTTCGAATCCTGCCTCGGGCATGGATGTTTGTGATGTCATTAGGTTAGTTAGGTTTAACTAGTTCTAAGTTCTAGGGGACTAATGACCTCAGCAGTTGAGTGCCATAGTGCTCAGAGCCATTTGAACAATTTTTTTGAAACTGAACAACTGTTTGTTATTGTGATTTAGCGTTAACTTATTTTCTACAACCCATGAACTTATATCTTGAACTGCACTATTTGCACAGAACACCCTTTACTACCTAGCAAATATCATCAGCAAACAGAAATGTTTCAGAATCACCTGCAGTACTACAAGGCATATGATAACCATCTCTTTTAATTCCGTCCAGATAAGTTTGCACACTTGGCGAATTATACCAGGTATATTCAATTTCCGCTACTGAACAACCGCTTGCAAAATTTCTGAAGTCGGAACAGACTGCGAGAAACTGCAGCGACTAACGCGCTCTACCACCCGTCATCTAGACTCTCTTGAAGTTCTACATCTACATCTACATCTACATGGATACTCTGCAAATCACGTTTAAGTGCTTAGCAGAGAATTCATCGAACCTCCTTCACAATTCTCTATTATTCCATCTGGCATAGCCCGAGGAAAGAACGAACACCTGTATCTTTCCGTACGAGCTCTGACTTCCTTTATTTTATCATGGTGATCGTTTCTCCCTATGTAGATCGGTATCAACAAAATATTTTCGCATTCAGAAGAGAAAGTTGGTGACTGGAATTTCGTGAGAAGATTCCGCCGCAACGAACGCCTTTGTTTTAATTATGTCCACCCCCAAATCCTGTATCATTTCAGTGACACTCTCTCCCCTATTTCGCGATAATATAAAATGTGCTACCCTTCTTTGAACTTTTTTCGACGTACTCCATCAATCCTATCTCGAAAGAATCCCACACCGCGCAGCAGTGTTCTAAAAGAGAACGGACAAGGGTAGTGTAGGCGGTCTCCTTGGTAGAGCTGTCAAATTTCCTAAGTGTCCTGCCAATAAAACGCAGTCTTTGGTTAACCTTCCCCACAACATTTTCTATGTGTTCCTTCCAATTTAAGATGTTCGTAATTGTTATTCCTAGGTATTTAGTTGAATTTACGGCCTTTAGATTTGACTGATTTATCGTGTAACCAAAGTTTAACGGATTCCTTTTGGCACTCATGAGGATGACGTCACACTTTTCGTTATTTAAGGTCAATTACCAATTTTCGCACCATACAGATATCCTTTCTAAATCGTTCTGCAATTTGTTTTCATCTTCTGATGACTTTATTAGTCGAGAAACGACAGCGTCATCTGCAAACAACCTCAGACGGCTGCTCAGGTTGTCTCCCAAATCGTTTATATAGATAAGGAACAGCAAAGGGCCTATAACCCTATCTTGGGGAACGCCAGAAATCACTTCTGTTTTACTCGATGACTTTCCGTCAGTTACTACGGTGACATGTCTGACAGGAAATCGCGAATCCAGTGACATAACTGAGACGATATTCCATAAATATGCAATCTCACTACAAGCCGCTTGTGTGATACAGTGTCAAAAGCCTTCCGGAAATCCAGATATACGGAATCAATCGGAAATGCCTTGTCAGCAGCACTCAGTATTTCATGCGAGTAAAGAGCTAGTTGTGTTTCACAAGCACGATGTTTTCTAAACCTGTGTTGACTGTGTGTCAATAGACCGTTTTCTTCTATCGCGCGTTAGCGTACGTCAACTCACGTTACATCTGAACTTAGCCTTAATCTACGAGGAAGTTTCAGAAGAGCGTACAGATTAGATTAGATTAGATTAGTTTTTCGCTCCATAGATTCGTGCTGAGGAGATCCTCGTGGACGTGGAACATGTCAATTTTTTTTAAAGCTGAAATAACAATACTAATAGTATGAATACATACAATACATCATTTGTTTCTATTAAAAAATTCGTCAATGGAGTAGAAGGAGTTGGCCACTAGTAAGTCTTTCAGGCTCCTTTTAAACTGATCTATATTTGTAACTAAATTTTTTTATGTTTGCTGGCAAATTATTGAAGATGAGTGTTCCTGAGTAGTGGGCCCCTTTTTGAACTATAGTAAGTGTTTTTAAGTCCTTGTGCAGATCATTTTTGTTCCTGGTATTGTATATACGAACTGAGCTGTTTGTTGGAAAGAGAGATATATTATTTAGGACAAATTTCATTAAAGAGTAAATATATTGAGAGGCAGTAGTTAGTATACCCAGTTCTTTGAAGAGGTTTCTACAGGACGTCCGTGAATTTACTCCACAAATAATAATTATTACACGCCTTTGGACTCTGAAAACTTTTGTTTGATTTGAAGAGTTACCCCAAAATATTATACCATATGACATTATGGAATGAAAGTCGGCAAAGTATGCAAGATTTTTCATTTTTATGTCTCCTATGTCTGCTAACACCCGAATTGCAAATATACATTTGTTAAGGCGTTTCTGCAGTTCTGTGGTGTGCTCCTCCCAACTGAATTTATTATCAAGTTGTAATCCCAGGAATTTAAGACTGTCAATCTCTTCTATCTGCTCTTCTTCATACTTTATGCATATATTGGGTGGCAACCTCTTACAGGTTCTGAATTGCATATAGTGAGTCTTTTCAAAGTTTAATGTCAGTGAGTTGGCTTTAAACCATTTATTAATATCCATGAAAATATCATTAGCAGATATTTCTAGAACTACACTCGACATACTATTTATTGCAATACTTTTGACATCTGCAAACAAAACGAACTCTGCTTCTGGCAGTGTAACTGATGACAGATCATTAATGTACACAAGAAAAAGCAATGGCCCTAAGATGGATCCTTGTGGGACACCATATGTAATTTCTTCCCATTCTGATGATGACTGATGACTTAATTCACTAGTCCCTTGCATTGACACCCTTTGTTTCCTGTTGGCGAGGTATGACTTGAACCATTTTGCAGCACTGCTCCTGACACCATAGAATTCTAATTTATTTAAAAGGATGTTGTGGTTCACGCAATCAAATGCCTTTGACAAATCACAGAAAATACCTGCTGCTTGTAATCTGTTATTTAATGAACTAAGTACATTTTCACTGTAGTTGTAAATAGCCTTCTCGATATCAGAACCCTTCAGAAATCCAAACGGTGTTCTTGATAATATGTTATTTGTGGTCAGATGGTTGAGAAGCTGCCTGCACATTACTTTTTCTAAATTTTTTGAGAATGCTGGCAAAATTGAAATCGGTCTGTAGTTTGATGGTATCTCTTTATCCCCTTTCTTGAATAGAGGCTTAACATCTGTATATTTTAGCCAGTCAGGAAATGTCCCAGTTATAATTGACTGGTTACACAAGTAACTTAGAATTGTACTAAACTCACAAGAACCTGCCTTAATTAACTTTGTTGATATTTCATCATAACCACTAGAATTCTTTGTTTTTAAAGATTTTATTATGGAAGTTATTTCTTTTGGTGAAGTGAGTGACATATTCATGTACCTGAAGCTATTTGTAAAGGCTATTTTTAGATATTCAAGGGCATTATTTACTGAACCTCGCAATCCCATTCTATCAGTAACGGATATTAAGTACTTGTTAAATAGATTTGCCACACTATGCCCATCGGTTACTAATGTGTCATCTACCCTTAGTGCTATTTGCTCCTGTTCCTTTCTGGTTCTACCAGTCTCCTCTTTCGCTATATCCTATATTGTTCTTATTTTGTTCTCTGATATTGCTATCTTCTTCTCGTAGTGCATTTGTTTAGATGTCTGAATTACTTTTTTAAGTATTTTACAGTATTCTTTGTATTTAGCTAAATCATCAGCATTGGAGCTATTCTTGGTCGACAGATACATTTTCCTTTTTGTCTTACAGGAAATCTTTATTCCTTGTGTAATCCATGGTTTTATTATAGACTTCTGTTTAATTGGAGTAACTTTTAGAGGAAAACAGTTTTCAAACATGGTACTGACATTGTTCATTAATGTGTTATATTTTTCATTCGTGTCATGAGCACTATAAACATCTTTCCAGTTCATATCTTTGAGCAGTTTTCTAAAACACTCAATTTTTGGTTGATTGACTACTCTCCTGTACTCAGATTTAGCAGTCTTGATAATCTGCTTAGAATTTACATCTAAAACAAGGAGCTGCATGTCATGATCTGATATTCCATTTATTAAAGGTTTTATGATATGATTTTGTTCCTTTGATTTGTCTATAAATGTGTTATCAGTGGCTGTCCTTGAGGATTTAGTGATCCTAGTAGGAAAGTTTACAGTGTGAGTTAGATTGAAAGACAACATTACTAATTGCAGTGAATGTTTACTGGAAGACTGCATTAGAAATTCTGTATTAAAATCACCAGCAATCAACATTTCTTTGTTTCTTCACTCCCCTGCAGCGTGAAAGATTCGTTCTGGGAACAGTTCAGAGTCTGGAAAATAAGTAGCAACGCTTAGCCTTGAACTTCCGCTCGCCGAGACTGTTGCATGACGAGTATCACCGAGATCCGGCAGCGGCGTCTACGACTTTCTCCCACTTCCAGAGGTGCATTCCGGGACGGCCCGTGACGTAACAAGAGACGGCGCTCGGCCACGCCCCCCAGCTGTTGCCCCCAACACACTGCCGCCGCTCAGCAGGTAGGCCACGGCTGGAGGTGGGTCAGTCTGCGCCAGCTCGCAGTCAGCGTCACGACGCGTCGGCGGACCCTGCGTTGCCAGTGACCCACCAGCTGCTCCGAGGCGCCTCAAGGTCGCTGCCTTCTAGTAGCTCCGACTCATCGAACCGTCGTGGCGCCTGCGCTTCCGGGAGGTGAGTGTCCGCCTGCAAGCACACACAAATGCAAGAACAACTGGTATTCTTTGAAGAACTTACATCAGTAGTTGAACAACCATAGCACTCGCATGGGGTAAACGGCGCGGAGGCAACGCATCCGCTTTTATGCAGAGACATCATCACCTTCCAGAATGAGATTTTCACTCTGCAGCGGAGTGTGCGCTGATATGAAACTTCCTGGCAGATTAAAACTGTGTGCCCGACCAAGACTCGAACTCGGGACCTTTGCCTTTCGCGGGCAAGTGCTCTACCAACTTGCCCGCGAAAGGCAAAGGTCACGAGTTCGAGTCTCGGTCGGGCACACAGTTTTAATCTGCCAGGAAGTTTCACCATCGCCTTGTAAGACAGGGATACGCAGAGGCAGATGATGCGACTGTCAGTGTTTTTTTGACGTTGTGCTTTTCACTCCGGAAACTGGTTCAACGCTAGTTCATCACGTTCAGGTCTCTTCATCTCTGTTTAACTGCTGCAACTTACATCCATTTGAATCTGCTTAATGCACTCGAGCCTTGGTCACCTTCAACATTTTTTACCTCCCCAACCCTTAATCACTAATTTTACTACCAAACCGATGATTCTTTAATGCCACAGGATGTGTTCTATCAACCGATTCCTTCTTTTAGTCAGGTTTTACCACACAACCCCCCCCCCCCCGCCACCCCTCCCCAATTCGATTCTTTACGTCTTCATCAGTCATTCATTCTACCCATATAATCTTCATCTGATGATGGTCGAAGTAAAGGGGATATAAAATGTAGACTGGCAATGGCAAGAAAAGCGTTTCTGAAGAAGAGAAATTTGTTAACATCGAGTATTGATTTAAGTGTCAGGAAGTCGTTTCTGAAAGTATTTGTACGGAGTTTAGCCATGTATGGAAGTTAAACATGGGCGATAAATAGTTTAGACAAGTAGAGAATAGAAGCTTTCGAAATGTGGTGCTACAGAAGGATGATGAAGATTAGATGGGTAGATCACATAACTAATGAGGAGGTATTGCATAGAATTGGGGAGAAGAGGAGTTTGTGGCACAACTTGACTAGAAGAAGGGATCGGTTGTTAGGACATGTTCTGAGGCATCAAGGGATCACCAATTTAGTACTGGAGGGAAGCGTGGAGAGTAACAATCGTAGAGGGAGACAAAGAGATGAATACGCTAAGCAGATTCAGAAGGATGTAGGCTGCTGTAGGTACTGGGATATGAAGAAGCTTGCACAGGATAGAGTAGCACGGAGAGCTGCATCAAACCAGTCTCAGGACTGAAGATCACAACAACAACAACAATCTTCAGTACTCCTGTATAGAATCGCATTTCAAAAGCTTCTTGTCTGAACTGATTACCATCGACGTTTCACTCCCGTACAAGGCTACACACCAGTCAAACAGTCAAAAACCTTCACAAAAACACGCCCTAAGATTTATATTCGATACTGACAAATATCTCTCCTTCAGGTATGCTTTTCTTTCAATTGCCAGTCTGCATTTTACGTCCAAGTGGAAGACCTACCATTATGTTATTTTGCTTCAAGAATTGCAAAACTCATCTACCACAAATTGTGTCTCATTTCCTAACATTCTCTAGGCATCGACTGCATCCCATTCCCCTTGTTTTACTGTTGTTGGTGTCTCTTTTATTACCTATTTGCAAGACGCCATCCATCCGTGTGTGACAGAATTACACCACCAAACTCCAAAGCTGAACTTTAATTCTCTTTCCAAATTTCTCCTTGGTTTCTTTCGCAGCTTGCTCAGTGTAGAGATTTACAAACTTCGGAGGCAGGCTACAAACCTTTTCAACCACTGCTTCCCTGTCGTGTTCTTCGACCCTTTCGAGTAGATTTCCACACGATGTTACAGTTCTGGGTGGAGATTTTAATTTGCCGGATATAGACTGGGAGACTCAAACGTTCATAACGTGTGGCAGGAACAAAGAATCCAGTGAAATATTTTTAAGTGCTTTGTCTGAAAACTACCTTGAGCAGTTAAACAGAGAACTGACTCATGGCGATAACATATTAGACCTTCTGGTGACAAACAGACCTGAACTATTTGAAACAGTTATCGCAGAACAGGGAACCAGCGATCATAACGCGGTTACTGCATCGATGATTTCAGCCGTAAATAGAAATATTAAAAAAGGTAGGAAGATTTTTCTGTTTAGCGAAAGTGACAAAAAGCAAATTTCAGAGTACCTGATGGCTCAACACAAAAGTTTTGTCTCAAGTACAGAGGGTGTTGAGGATCAGTGGACAAAGTTCAAAACCATCGTACAATATGTGTTAGATGAGTATGTGCCAAACAAGATCGTAAGAGATGGAAAAGAGCCACCGTGGTACAACAACCGAGTTAGAAAACTGCTGCGGAAGCAAAGGGAACTTCACAGCAAACATAAACATAGCCAAAGCCTTGCAGACAAACAAAGATTACGCGAAGCGAAATGTAGTGTGAGGAGGGCTATGCGAGAGGCGTTCAATGAATTCGAAAGTAAAGTTCTATGTACTGACTTGGCAGAAAATCCTAAGAAATTTTGGTCTTATGTCAAAGCGGTAGGTGGACCAAACAAAATGTCCAGACACTCTGTGACCAAAATGGTACTGAAACAGGATGACAGACTGAAGGCCGAAATACTAAATGTCTTTTTCCAAAGCTGTTTCACAGAGGAAGACTGCACTGTAGTTCCTTCTCTAGATTGTCGTACAGATGACAAAATGGTAGATATCGAAATAGACGACAGAGGGATAGAGATACAATTAAAATCGCTCAAAAGGGGAAAGGCCGCTGGACCTGATGGGATACCAGTACGATTTTACACAGAATACCCGAAGGAGCTTGCCCCCCTTCTTGCAGCGGTGTACCGTAGGTCTCTAGAAGAGCGTAGCGTTCCAAAGGATTGGAAAAGGGCACAGGTCATTCCCGTTTTCAAGAATGGACGTCGAACAGATGTGCAAACTATAGATCTATACCTCTAACGTCTGTCAGTTGCAGAATTTTGGAACACGTATTATGTTCGAGTATAATGACTTTTCTGGAAACTAGAAATCTACTCTGTAGGAATCAGCATGGGTTTCGAAAAAGACGATCGTGTGAAACCCAGCTCGCGTTATTCGTCCACGAGACTCAGAGGGCCATAGACACGGGTTCACAGGTAGATGCCGTGTTTCTTTCCTTCTGCAAGGCGTTCGATACAGTTCCCCACAGTCGTTTAATGAACAAAGTAAGAGCATATGGACTATCAGACCAATTGTGTGATTGGATTGAAGAGTTCCTAGATAACAGAACGCAGCATGTCATTCTCAATGGAGAGAAGTCTTCCGAAGTAAGAGTGATTTCAGGTGTTCCGCAGGGGAGTGTCGTAGGACCGTTGCTATTCACAATATACATAAATGACCTTGTGGATAACATCGGAAGTTCACTGAGGCTTTTTGCGGATGACGCTGTGGTATGTCGAGAGGTTGTAACAATGGAAAATTGTGCTGAAATGCAGGAGGATCTGCAGCGAATTGACGCATGGTGCAGGGATTGGCAATTCAATCTCAATGTAGACAAGTGTAATGTGCTGCGAATACATAGAAAGAAAGATCCCTTATCATTTAGCTACAAAATACCAGGTCAGTAACTGGAAGCAGTTAATTCCATAAATTATCTGGGAGTACGCATTAGGAGTGATTTAAAATGGAATGATCATATAAAGCTGATCGTCGGTAAAGCAGATGCCAGACTGAGATTCATTGGAATAATCCTAAGGAAATGCAATCCGAAAACAAAGGAAGTAGGTTACAGTACGCTTGTTCGCCCACTGCTTGAATACTGCTCAGCAGTGTGGGATCCGTACCAGATAGGGTTGATAGAAGAGATAGAGAAGATCCAACGGAGAGCAGCGCGCTTCGTTACAGGATCATTTAGTAATGGCGAAAGCGTTACGGAGATGATAGATAAACTCCAGTGGAAGACTCTGCAGGAGAGACGCTCAGTAGCTCGGTACGGGCTTTTGTTAAAGTTTCGAGACCATACCTTCATCGAGGAGTCAAGCAGTATATTGCTCCCTCCTACGTATATATCGCGAAGAGACCATGAGGATAAAATCAGAGATATTAGAGCCCACACAGAGGCATACTGACAATCCTTCTTTCCACAAACAATACGAGACTGGAATAGAAGGGAGAACCGATAGAGGTACTCAGGGTACCTTCCGCCACACACCGTCAGGTGGCTTGTGGAGTATGGATGTAGATGTAGAAGTGGATGTAGATGTTATAACTGCAGTCTGATTTCCGCATAAGTTGTAGGTAATCCTTCGTTCACTGTATTTTATTTCTGCTACCTTCAGAGTTTCGTACAATGTTTTACAATCAACTTTCTCAAAAGCTTCCCCTCAGTCTACTAACTGTAAACGTACGTTTGCTTTTCATTAACTATTTTCTGAGATAAGTCGTAGAGTCAGCATTGGCTCACAAGTGGTTCCTCGCATTTCGGCGCAGCCGAAACTGAAGTTCTCCAAGGTCGTCCTCTGCCAGTTTTTCCATTCTTTTACAAATAATTCGTGCCAGTTACTTGCAACCATGGCTTGTTAAACTGATGGTTCAGTACTCCCAGTTCTCATAATAATAATAATAATAATAATAATAATAATAACAATAAAATAACGTCACACAGACTAATTTAAGAATCTTGAATACTTGGTGCTCAGCAGCCATCACATATTTATTAAAAGACATCTTTACACCGTGAGCTGACAATCAGCGCCGGCCGGGGTGACCGAGCGGTTCTAGGCGTTTCAGTCTGTAACTGCGCGACCGCTACAGTCGCAGGTTCGAATCCTGCCTCGGGCATGGATGCATGTGATGTCCTTAGCTTAGTTAGATTTAAGTAATTCTAAGTTCTAGGGGACTGATGACCTCAGACGTTAAGTCCCATAGTGCTTAGAGCCATCTGAACCATTTGGCAATCGGCAAGACTCAACAGACGAGCAACGACTCTAAAGATGTCTTTCGCAGTTCTGGACGAAACGTTAGGAACATTATACCCTGAAAGGTTAACCAGGCGAAACTGTGTACTATGTTACAGGACGTATTTCAGGTTATTAACTGACAAGAATGTCATTGGTATAGAGTGCATAACGTAAGTAGACTGATATTATTGTTATACATGTACAGTTACCATTTTGTAGAAATCGGTGCACATGCAGTTCTTTGTTTCTCTCTGTCAGATGTCACTGATGATGGGTTATAAGCCCAGAAACCGGTTTTGGCACACGGTGTAAACGATAACTGTTCACAACGCACCGCAGTGGCGTAGGGGAAGTCAAGATGAACGAACAGTTTGATATGGGACATTGTGGTCCATCAGGTCAGGAAACTACCATAAATTGACGTTCAAAAGTCGCCTAAGATACAGCGCATTTTAGGTGCGCGAGATTTTTCAGCATTCTCTTTCTCTCTGCGCGCAAACTGTTTGGCCCTTCAGAAAAAATTGTTAAGACTATTCCGTAGGAGATTCAATGTAGTTTAACTTTGTGTTGGGATAGGGTCTACGTTTTGTCTAAAAGTCGCAGTTTTCGAGTTATTTAAGAATTACTTACCAGAGTGACTTTCAAATGGACCACTCCCCCCACCGATTAGAATTTTTTGTGCTTTCTCAATGGAATTCCCTCCTACCACTGCACAAAAAATTGCGACTACCGGTACACGAATTGTTTCCCATACTTGACCATTATTGACCGGGCTATTATGCCATTGGCTTAGTCAGCTATTACGTTAACATTATTAATTTAAGCTATCCCGTAAGGCTATTGAAAAAAAGACTTTTGTGAACGTGATGCGTAAACTAATTATGCTTACACTTCGATCTCAACTAAACCCTGCAAGCACAGTTATTTAGTGGTAATAAGACCCTACAAACGAAACAATGTAATTGTCAATTTTACACTGTTAAAATTCACAAAATTGTAACGGTCAATTTACGCAACGTCAGTTTTACAAATTGTAAGTACACAGCTAAGCCAGTGGTGTAATAAAAGCGGAGAAAATTACCAAGAAAGGTCTAATATGGGAAATAATTCGTGCAATCGCAAATTTTTGTACACTAGTAGCAGGGAGTGCTGTGAATAACATGCTATAAATCCTGACCAGTGGAGTGTGGATGTGGACATGAGGGTGCGTTTGAATGTTACTTTTGTAAGTTTTTCTTGAATAACTCAAAACCACAGCCTCTGGCGAAAACGTATCCCAGCACAAAACCAAACTGGATTAAATTTACTGCAAAAAACATCTTTTTTTTCTCTTGGACCAATGGTTGGCTAGCAGAGAGCAAGAGAATACTGAAAATCTCGCGCGCCACCAATGCGCTGAGGCTTAGGTGGTTTTTTTGGACGCCAGTGTGAGCCAGTTTCACGACGTGATGGACTACAAGTGTTCTGTATGGCACTGTATGTCTCGACATCCTCTACAGCACTGTGGTACGTTGTAAACAATTGCCCTTTACGTTCGGTATAAAACTTAACAACGGCCGAAACTGCAATAGTAGAACAAAAGGTTCTACGGCCATAGTGGAAAACGACATCCTTTACATCTTTTATTCTATTTTTCAGTCAAAAGTGACACAAATAATACAGTAACTGGTTTCAACTTCTAAACAAGTCAACACAGGACGATGTGCTTAAATAGAAAGAAAAAGAGGACATTTAAATTCTAGGACAGTACATCTACATTTACATCTACATCTACATCCATACTCCGCAAGCCACCTGACGGTGTGTGGCGGAGGGTACCTTGAGTACCTCTATCGGTTCTCCCTTCTATTCCAGTCTCGTATTGTTCGTGGAAAGAAGGATTGTCGGTATGGTTCTGTGTGGGCTCTAATCTCTCTGATTTTATGCTCATAGTCTCTTCGCGATGTATACGTAGGAGGGAGCAATATACTGCTTGACTCTTCGATGAAGGTATGGTCTCGAAACTTTAACAAAAGCCCGTACCGAGCTACTGAGCGTCTCTCCTGCAGAGTCTTCCACTGGAGTTTATCTATCATCTCCGTAACGCTTTCGCCATTACTAAATGATCCTGTAACGAAGCGCGCTGCTCTCCGTTGGATCTTCTCTATCTCTTCTATCAACCCTATCTGGTACGGATCCCACACTGCTGAGCAGTATTCAAGCAGTGGGCGAACAAGCATACTGTAACCTACTTCCTTTGTTTTCGGATTGCATTTCCTTAGGATTATTCCAATGAATCTCAGTCTGGCATCTGCTTTACCGACGATCAGCTTTATATGATCATTCCATTTTAAATCACTCCTAGTGAGTACTCCCAGATAATTTATGGAATTAACTGCTTCCAGTTGCTGACCTGGTATTTTGTAGCTAAATGATAAGGGATCTTTCTTTCTATGTATTCGCAGCACATTACACTTGTCTACATTGAGATTGAATTGCCAATCCCTGCACCATGCGTCAATTCGCTGCAGATCCTCCTGCATTTCAGCACAATTTTCCATTGTTACAACCTCTCGATACACCACAGCATCATCTGCAAAAAGCCTCAGTGAACTTCCGATGTCATCCACAAGGTCATTTATGTATATTGTGAATAGCAACGGTCCTATGACACTCCCCTCTGGCACACCTGAAATCACTCTTACTTCGGAAGACTTCTCTCCATTGAGAATGACATGCTGCGTTCTGTTATCTAGGAACTCTTCAATCCAATCACACAATTGGTCTGATAGTCCATATGCTCTTACTTTCTTCATTAAACGACTGTGGGGAACTGTATCAAACGCCTTGCGGAAGTCAAGAAACACGGCATCTACCCGTGAACCCGTGTCTATGGCCCTCTGAGTCTCGTGGACGAATAACGCGAGCTGGGTTTCACACGATCGTCTTTTTCGAAACCCATGCTGATTCCTACAGAGCAGATTTCTAGTCTCCAGAAAAGTCATTATATTCGAACATAACACGTGTTCCAAAATTCTACAACTGATCGTCGTTAGAGATATAGGTCTATAGTTCTGCACATCTGTTCGACGTCCCTTCTTGAAAACGGGGATGACCTGTGCCCTTTTCCAATCCTTTGGAACGCTACGCTCTTCTAGAGACCTGCGGTACACCGCTGCAAGAAGGAGGGCAAGTTCCTTCGCGTACTCTGTGTAAAATCAAACTGGTATCCCATCAGGTCCAGCGGCCTTTCCTCTTTTGAGCGATTTTAATTGTATCTCTATCCCTCTGTCGTCTATTTCGATATCTACCATTTTGTCATCTGTACGACAATCTAGAGAAGGAACTACAGTGCAGTCTTCCTCTGTGAAACAGCTTTGGAAAAAGACATTTAGTATTTCGGCCTTTAGTCTGTCATCCTCTGTTTCAGTACCATTTTGGTCACAGAGTGTCTGGACATTTTGTTTTGTTCCACCTACCGCTTTGACATAAGACCAAAATTTCTTAGGATTTTCTGCCAAGTCAGTACATAGAACTTTACTTTCGAATTCATTGAACGCCTCTCGCATAGCCCTCCTCACACTACATTTCGCTTCGCGTAGTTTTTGTTTGTCTGCAAGGCTTTGGCTATGTTTATGTTTGCTGTGAAGTTCCCTTTGCTTCAGCAGCAGTTTTCTAACTCGGTTGTTGTACCACGGTGGCTCTTTTCCATCTCTTACGATCTTGCTTGGCGCACACTCATCTAACACATATTGTACGATGGTTTTGAACAATGTCCACTGATCCTCAACACTATCTGTACTTGAGACAAAACTTTTGTGTTAAGCCGTCAGGTACTCTGTAATCTGCTTTTTGTCACTTTTGCTAAACAGAAAAATCTTCCTACCTTTTTTAATATTTCTATTTACGGCTGAAATCATCGATGCAGTAACCGCTTTATGATCGCTGATTCCCTGTTCTGCGTTAACTGTTTCAAATAGTTCGGGTCTGTTTGTCACCAGAAGGTCTAACATGTTATCGCCATGAGTCGGTTCTCTGTTTAACTGCTCAAGGTAGTTTTCAGATAAAGCACTTTAAAAAATTTCACTGGATTCTTTGTTCCTGCCACCCGTTATGAACGTTTGAGTCTCCCAGTCTATATCCGGCAAATTAAAATCGCCACCCAGAACTATAACATGGTGGGGAAATCTACTCGAAATATTTTCTAAATTATCCTTCAGGTACTCAGCCACAACAGCTGCTGAGCCAGGGGATCTATAGAGACATCCAGTTACCATGTCTGAGCCTGCTTTAACCGTGACCTTCACCCAAATTATTTCACATTTCGGATCTCCGTCAGTTTCCTTCGATACTATTGCACTTCTTATCGCTATAAACACGCCTCCCCCTTCACTGTCCAGCCTGTCTCTGCGGTACACATTCCAGTCTGAAACAGAAATAACTTCTGTTCAAATGGTTCAAATGGCTCTGAGCACTATAGGACTTAACATCTGAGGTCATCAGTCCCCTAGAACTTAGAACTACTTAAACCTAACTAACCTAAGGACACCACACACATCCATGCCCGAGGCAGGATTCGAACCTGCGACCGAAGCAGTCGCGCGGTTCCGGACTGCAGCGCCCAGAACCGCGAGGCCACCACGGTCGGCAATAACTTCTGTACCCATTTATTTGCACTCGAATATGTTGCGTCTAGCACGTCAAAGTGCAACTGGCCAGGGGAGACCCTCACACTTCAAACAGATTGCTAGAACTGAGCACTGCAGTAAACTAGTAGTAATAAAAAGCTGGTACCTCTGAAGTCGCAAATATTCAAAAAACAAAATAGTATTTGAGATACAATCTTCTCAGAGAGAAAACTGGTAAAGCATTTGGTACGTGCAAGCTAGTCGTACGTTATGAGAAAACACAGTGAAAGAATAGTAACGTATCTGAGTGTGGGTGTTACCTCCGTATGGTGTTACCGTCAAGTTAGTAGTGTGGTTAGTCTCATACACGACGGTTCCTTATCGAATGCAGAACTTTTCATTCGAGAGGTTACTCATCATGCAACACAATCACATTTATCCTAACATAAATGGTTACAGTTGCACCTCCTGTTCAGCTGTTGAATAGTTACAGTACAGTCTTTTCGGCGCAATTACAAATGATACACTATCAGATCAAAGGTATCCGGACACCTATCAGTAGACATTAATATGGGCTGAGTCCACCCTTCGCCTTTATGATGGCTTGCACTCTCTTGCGGACACTTTCAGTGATATCTCTGAGTGTCTGTTGTGGAATGGCAGCCCATTCATCCTCAAGAGCCGAAACCAGAGAAGGTATTGATGTTGGACGCTGCAGTCTGGAGCGAAGATGATGTTTTAAATCATACCAGAGGTGTTCTATTGGGTTCACATTTGGACTCTAGGCAAGACAGTCCATTTCAGGAATGTTAATGTCCACAAAGCATTGCCTCACAGATGTTGCTTTATGACAGGGTGCATTTTTACGCTGATAGAATCATGGTCTCGGAGCTGTTTCTCTACTGGACACAGTATACAATGCTGTAAAATGTGCTCGTAACCCACCGCATTTAGCGTTTTCTCAAGCCCAGTAAGGGGACCACACATTAACCCCGAAAAACACCTCCGTACCGTGACACCACCTCTTTCGCACTTTACTGTTG
Source organism: Schistocerca americana (assembly GCF_021461395.2). Classification (NCBI taxonomy): domain Eukaryota; kingdom Metazoa; phylum Arthropoda; class Insecta; order Orthoptera; family Acrididae; genus Schistocerca; species Schistocerca americana. The sequence continues at coordinate 151,971,011 of NC_060124.1, forward strand.
GCATTACACATGATGGCACGTAACATTCTCTAGACACGAGCCAAACCCAAACCATGCCATCTGATAGCCACAGAGTATACCGCGATTCATCATTCCAAATCACTCGCTTCCATCATCCACTGTCCGGTGGATCCAATTTCCACCAGCTCAAGTCTCGTTTAGCGCTGACTGCCGAAATATTAGTCTTATGAAGAGCTGCTCGATCATAGTACTCCATTAGTTTCAGTTTCCCTACCCACAGTTAGTGCTGTGATAGCTGAACCCCTGGCAAAACTTTGGAACTCGTGAGTAGTTCCTTCTGCTGATGAAATGCAATTTTTTGCAGCCAACCTCCAGTATGCTGGACGATCCCTGTCTCGGTAGTTCATGTAGTTTTCCAGGTCTTGGTTTAGTTGTGGTTCTTCCTTCCCGTTTGCCCTTCAGTCTGTTCGGGCAGCTTGAGAAGGTTTCTAATGTCCCTGATGGATCTGCTACGCAGGCGACATCCAATGATCAGTCGACATTCGGAAGTCACTGAAGTCACGTGACCGACCCATCCTGCTGTTCCTTCTTCCCTAGCGACTACACAATGTTTCCCGCTTCCAGGTGCATCTTTCGTCACCTCTAATGACCAATTCCGCATTACATTGTTGTTTCTGGTTACTTTTTATCAGATAGTGTAAACATAGATCATTCCGACACAGAGAGATCCCTGACTTCCACACAATGCTGGTTGTAACAGTTGCGATGAGGCTCAGTATAGTTTCTTAAACACACGACAGATTGTTAAAAAGTAAAACTCCTTATTTCGCTTTAGGCAGCATATTTAGGTAAACAAGAGACGAAATTCAGTCTGAAGTAAAGATGACGCAAAATTAAAAACAAAATTGCTGGCCCATGTAAGAAGGATAACAAATGATATGTTGTAATGAGATAAAAATACAGGGTGTTCCAGGAGGAAATGGTCAATATTCAGGGATATAAAAAGAATGATCATTCGAAGCAAAATACTGTATGTGGACACATGCCCTATTCCGAATGGTTTTCGAGATGGTACACATTTAACGTTCGAGGGCTGTTCAATAAAGAATGATCATAATTTTCTTTGACAACATACCTTTACTCATCCCCATAATTTTAATGATCCTTCTCAAAGTAGTCTCCTGAATGCGATACACTTGTCCCAGCGTTTCTGCCAGTCTTCAAATACCTGCTGGAAACCATTGTTTTAGAGGTTCTTCAAAATCGCCTCCGCAGCCTTCACCACTGCTTCTGATGATGCCTCCCACGAGGGCGTTTCTTCATGTTAGGGAACAGAAAAAAGTCACATGGGGCTAAATCCGGACTATAGGGAGAATGAGGGATGCACTTCACGTTTTTGCAAGATTTTCAACAACAACATTGGCAATATGCGGCCGCGCATTATCGTACGGAAATGTGGTCTTTTGCGCCTGATATGGACTTGCAACGTTTTCAGGACATCCCTGTATTGTCCAGTTACTGATGTGTGTGCAGATGCAATGCTGATAAACCATTCCATGAATATCAAAGAATGAGATGACCATAACTTTCTAGCAGAAGCAACCACTTTTGCTTTTAGTGATGAAGAAGATATCCACACTGAGCTTTGCTGTTTGCTCTCAGGATAAAAATTATGTAGCCAAGTTTCATCAGCAGTGATTGCATTTGAAAGAAACTCTGGATCTTGCTCTAACATCAGCTTCAACTGCATGCAGACCTCCACACGAATATCCTTTTTGTTCGGAAATCAACAGCCTTGGAACCCATCGCGCACAAACACGTGTAATTTTTCTGTCACCATCTTGTGGCTGGCACACAATGAAATGTTCAATATTTCAGAAAGTTATATTAAGGTAATTCGTCCATCGTCTCTCCCAATGACAGCAGCAGTGTTGATGTTTTCTTCCGTAAGAGCTGTAACTGGAGCACCGGGGCCGCCTTCCTTTGTAATTGATTCTCTTCCCTCTTTAAACATTTTAAACCACCTACGAGCTGTGCTGTAGGGAAGAACAGACTCTCCATAGGCCTCCTGTAACATTGTATATGCCTCAGCTGAAGATTTGTTGAGACGGAAGCAGAATTTCAAAGCCGCATATTGTTCCTCACGTGTTACCTCCATTGCAGTGGTAGGCGATACTGAACGTGTCTGATCTTGCCTGCCTCTCACAGACGGGAATCAGGAGTCCCAACAACGAAACTGATACGGCGTATTTGTTGCACATTAACCTAACAGAATATCATAAGATTAAATTTTAGCATGAGAAATTATGAACATAAAAAAATTATGATCATTCTCTATTGAAGAGCCCTCATACATTATTATTTTTTTCTGTATTATTCCATACATTGTCGGGTTTTACACATGTACAGACGTACAATGGTTAATAAAAATTACAACATGCGTTTTACAAAATACCAGTTTATTGAAAAATGCGCATTAACACGTTCCCCTTTAAGCATAATCACAGCTGTTGTACAGTTCACAATAAATATTAGAATATCCCACCGACGACTTGAACGCATTTGTCCACTCTTGGAACAACGTTTGGTGTTGCTTGCTGAGTACCTCTGCACCACTCATAGTGAGTGAAGGAGCATCCATACTGCGACCAAACAGTTCATCTCGGGTATTCACGTTTCGTTTGGCCACCTCACGCTTTTTCCAAGCACATAAACAAAAATCTGATGGTGTAATGTCTGGCGGTGTTGGTGGGTACTCAACTATACTGGGGAGAAATCACAAAGGGAATCCCACAGGATTCATTTTTGGGACCACTTCCACTCGTTAAAAATGTGTTATATCTCGGAAACCATTCAGAGTAGGGCATATGTTCATATGACTTTTTTTTTTGCTTCTGATGAATGTTTCTGTTACATCGCTGAATATTGTCCATTCCTCCTGGGAAGCAGAAGCATAGTTCTTTCACAGCAATAGCAAACAATGTCGAATGAATCAGGATACACAACGACTGCTATTAACATCTGTCGCTTACATAACGAACTTACCATAAATATACTTTCTTTGAAACGCAGTTAGAAATATTATGAAGTTTCAAATGCAACCAGAGACAAACGGTTTTACTTCAGGATATGTAAAGTGAGGAGCCATCATAAGCGTATTACCCTGTAGAAATTCGATGGGAACAATATGCTAAAATCCTGTAAAATTCTGGCTACGGCTTTGCCGTAGTGGATACACCGGTTCCCGTGAGATCACCGAAGTTAAGCGTTGTCGGGCGTGGTCGGCACTTTGATGGGTGACCATCCAGGTCGCCATGCGCTGTTGCCATTTTTCGGGGTGCACTCACCCTCGTGATGCCAATTGAGGAGCTACTCGACCGAATAGTAGCGGCTTCGGTCAAGAATACCATCATAACGACCGGGAGAGCGGTGTGCTGACCCCAAGCCCCTCCTATCCGCCTCCTCCATTGAGGATGACACGGCGGTCGGATGGTCCCGGTAGGCCACTCATGGCCTGAAGACGGAGTGCTGTAAAATTCTCATTCTGCGTTTCTCGAAATGTGTAGAAATATTTCGCTTGAAGTCGTAAGCTAGGCATTTGAAAATAGGTATGGAAACGTCAAAATGAAACAGGATATTCCGCATCAGTTTGGAACACTAAATTCACAATCATTGTTGCAGCGAGTTTAGTTATTTTACAGTCTCCCTCCAATTTTAAAGCTAAAAGTCTCAAAAATATTTACCATCGAAAAAATCGTTCGTAATTTACGTCACTTTCGGGTATAAAATTCAGTTGTAACAGGTTCCGGGCGGTTTCGATCCGGGGCTGGAACACCTCCCCGTCCCGGAAGCAGCGCGTTAACGTGCACGGCTATCCGCGAGGCTGTAGTCTGCAATGCTATTGAATAATCTATTTCTATGTCAATAAATCATAACAGCTTTAGCTGACGTCAGATTTCGCTACACCAGTGTTAACACGTGCAGTCCCCACTTCGCTTTCGAGCAGGTACGCTATTTAATCAAAAGTATACGGACACCCCTATGTAATGGAGAATTGACCACTACATGTCACGAGAGGAGGACCCGCCAGAATTAAGGGCGTGGGGAGTATTGTGTTATCAACGGAGAAGCACTGACAGCAGAATGGGGTGTTCAGGAGAGCTCTTTGACTTCGACTGTGGCCAAGTCGCTGGGTGTCACCTGAGTAACAGATCCAACAGGGACATTTCAACCCTTCTGAACGTGCCCAAGTCGTCTGTTGGAGATATGGTTGTGAAGAGGAAACGTGGAGGAACAACCAGAGATAAACCAAGAGCAGGCAGACCTCATCTACTAACACACGGGGACTGTCGAGCATAGCGGAGGGTGGCTGTAAAAAATCACATGAAGTCCGCGGAAGGAATCCCTCGTGACTCCCAAACTGGTACTAGCACCTAAGCCAGCGCAATGGGGTTACAAACAATGGCGTCCAGTGATCGAGCAGCTCCTCATAAGACTAACATTTAGTCAGTGCCAAGCGACGCTTGAGGTGCTGTAAAGAGAGAAGCCACTGGACGGAGGATGATTGGAAAGAGTGATTTGGATTGATGAACCGCGCTGCACTCTGTGGCTATCAGATGGAGTGGTTTGAGTTTGGCTTACGTCTCGAGAATGTTATCTGCCATCATATGTAGTGGCAACAACGGATTTCAAATTGATTCCGTATTTCTAGATATCCAAGAAGGCTTTTCACACTGTACCACACATGGAGTATCGTCCCATTTATGTGACTGGATTCGTGATTTCTTGTCAGAGAGGTCAAAGTCCGTAGTAATTGACGGAAAGCCAGCGAGTAAAACAGAAATGATTTCTGGTGTTCACCAAGGTAGTGTTATAGGCCCTCTGCCGTTTCTTATCTATATAAACGATTTAGGAGACAGTCTAAAAGCAGCGGTCTTAGGTTGTTTGCAGATGACGCTGTCGTTTATCGTTTAGTAAACTCATCTGAAAATCAAAACAAATTCCAAAACGATTTAGAAAAGATATCTGAGTGGCAATTGAACCCTAAATAATGGAAAGAATGAGGTCATTCACATGAGTGCTAAAAATAATTCGTGAAACTTTGGTTACACGATAAATCAGTCGAATCTAAAGGCCGTAAGTTCAACTACATACCTAGGAATTACAATCACGAACAACTTAAATTGACAAGTCCTGAGAGGGACTGCAAGAATGCGCGTCAAAGAACTTAAAATGCTTTTTTATTTCAGTCTCTGATCACTATATGAATTCTTTAGACGATGACCGGTTTCAGTCTGTAGTGACCATCCTCAGATCGTTTTTACACCATGTCCTAAAGTGATGAGCGGTTCTAGGCACTTCAGTCCGGAACGGCGCGACTGCTACGGTCGCAGGTTCGAATCCTGCCTCGGGCATGGATGTGTGTGATGTCCTTAGGTTAGTTAGGTTTAAGTAGTTCTGATGACCTCAGATGTTAAGTCCCATAGTGCTCAGAGCCATTTGAACCATTTGAACCTAAAGTGATACGGCCATAATGGCGTCTTCAAAACAGATCTGAGGATGGTCAATACAGACTGAAACCGGTCATCGTCTAAAGAATTCATATTGTAATCAGAGACTGAAATAAAAAAGCATTTTACAGTATTGGATCACTGTTTGTATATGCGATTATGTCACAGTTGGTGAAAAAATCAAAGAACTTACTTGGTAGGAGGTCTCGTAGTCGTGGGCTGCCTTCTGTGCACTTGCTCCGCTGCAAAGAGAGCTGTAGGGTGAGTTAGAAGACGGAACTCGGCTGGGGTCTCAGGGTACACTGGATGCAATCATAAATCATTGCACGAGGATATGTACGCTGGAAGCGCCCCTGGCACATCCGTTTTATAAACAGTTCTATATACAAAGTGTACTAACTGCCTTCTTAGTGTAACTTCTCATAGCTCCCTCAGTCTAAATCACAATATAGCAGAAGCGGGTGCACCAGACTAAGGTTGACTACATGGATATGAGCCTAAGTTCCCTCGTGGTTATGCAGCACTGCACTACAATCTCGCAGCATCATAACTCCAGATAAACCATATCTGACCGACTAACCATCTGCTCCATCACTGCCATCACTCTCACAACACTATGGCGGCTAGCCTTTTTGTAGGCGGTAGTGCACACGGCACCACTTGTTCTAGAAATTTCCAATACTCTCGAGCATTTCCTGTGTGTCACACGGCAGCACGTGATGCCTACGTGACGAACAGGCCGTACTCCGCTATGTTCGCTGTATCCAAGGGTTGCGGCTTGTAACGGCTCTCGTGCCTCATGATGCGGCATAGTCCGCTCTTGTTAGCAGAGTAGACATTACACATAAGCTACGTCCGGTCACGTCCGCCTCGCTGGTAGCAAGAATTTTCAAGCCTACATCTTACTTGATTTTTAACCCTGTTTTTTATCATTCGCGACAAGAACACATAGAAAATGTTGCGGGGAAGGCAAACCAAAGACTGCGTTTTATTGTCAGGACACTTAGAAAATGTAACAGATCTTCTAAAGAGACTGCCTACACTACGCTCGTCCTTTCTCTTTTGGAGTACTGCTGCACATGGGGTATCCTTACCAGAAAGTATTAACGGAACACATCGAGAAATTTCAAAGAAACGCAGCACGTTTTGTATTATCGAGAAACAGGGGAGAGAAGGTCACTGACATGATACAGGATTTGGGGTGGGCCTCATTAAAACAAAGGCGTTTTTCGTTGCGGAGGGATCTTATCACTTAATTTAAATCATCAACTTTCTCCTCCGAATGTGAAAATATTTTGTTGACGCCGGCCTACACAGCAAGAAACGATCGTCGTAATAAACTAAGGGAAATCAGAGCTCACGTGGAAATATATAGGTGGTCGTTTTTTCCGTGCGCTGTTCAGGAGTGGAATAAGTGAGAATTATTGTCGAGGTGATTCAATCAACCCTCTGCCAGGCACTCAAGTCTGATTTGCAGGCTATCAGCGTAGATGTAGATGTGGAACAGCGAATTACAGAGATGATGCTTTTATGATGTGGCAGTGTTTTTCGTAGTTCAAGTGTTGTCCTCTTATTGTATTTGATTTAATTGGTTCAGATGGCTCTAAGCACTATGGGACTTAAAATCTGAGGTCATCAGTCCCCTAGACTTAGAACTACTTAAACCTAACTAATCTAAGGACGTCATACACATCCATGCCCGAGGCAGGATTCGAATCTGCGACCGTAGCAGTCTCACGGTTCCGGACTGAAGAACCTAGAACCGCTCGGCCACAGCGGCTGGCTTTATTGCATTTGAGAAAACGCTAAATGCGGAAGGAAATGAACATATGTTGCAGCACTGTGTACTGCCTGCGGTAGAGGAACAATTCGGAGACGATGATTGGATCAACACGACAAAGCAGTCTGTCAGAAAGTAGCATCTGTGAGGCAATGCTCTGTAGACAGTAACAGTCCCTAAATGGACTGGCCTTCCCAGAATCCCAAACTGAACCCAATGGAACTCTTCAGGGATGAATTAGAACATCGACATCGCTCCAGGCCCCATAGTGCTCTATTAGTATGTTCTCCGGTAGGTGCTGCCATTTCTCCATAGACCTTCAGACACTTCATTGAGAGTGTCCCCAGCAGAGTTCAAGTTACCATAAAGGCTAAGAGCGTACACACATCATATGAATGTTCTCATCCAAGTGTCCTAATACTTTTGATGAGATAATGTACGTTTACAATACATAGTATTTCTGTTTGTGTTGCTATGCGACACGTCCAACACTTTTCATTGAATTTTTGTTCCTTTCCCCGTCAGCTGTACCATTTTCTTCCATTTTGAATTCACCTGCTGATGCAACTAAAGCTGGCCAGTCACTAGCATATGGCAGTGAAACTTCTGACAAGTAGTCATGCGTAAATTTTTTTGTCAACGTCGCATGTAACTACAGTTTGTTGCCTGCAGCTACCGCTTGACAATGTCGTAATAGCCGGAAATGTTCAATAGTAGAGAATAAACGATAATTACAGTCGATGACGGAAATGTTGTCATTTCCGAGTAATTTTGTTGTCTGAAGTGTAAGTATGTTGATAACTTCCTTCATTGCTTGACGTTGATTGCTTTTTATTTTCTCTGTGATAACATCCTGCCGCACTGATTACATCAAAATATCCCTTTGCACTCATACTGCTCAATTTCGGCTGACCAACCGATTTAAAGTGAATGTATGGTATACTCCATCAGTTAGAGTTGTATTACACAGTCTAAGCTTCCTCAAGTCACATAATGGTAAAAAAATGTGGTTGGTTGGCCCGACTTTACAATTAAAGACGTAACGCCAGGCACACAGGGTGTTTCCGTAAGAGCGTGCAGAAATTTAACACAACATTGAGGATGCTCCATTGAAGAATTTGAGGTACAGATCCTGAAGTCGGAGAAGCCAGCTTAAAGAGATAATAGGAATAAAATCACATTACTCTGTACTTTTTTATTTACATTAGTTACAGTTAACTGCAAGTACCATCACTGACATAATGAATGTACCATTTATACTATACTTTACAAAATGTCATCACATTTTGACGACCATCAACCTCAATGCAAGCATGAAATCGGCGAACAAGATTCTGACGCACCCTGAAAAACATCCCTGATGTGAAACTTCCTGGCAGATTAAAACTGTGTGCCCGACCGAGACTCGAACTCGGGACCTTTGCCTTTCGCGGGCAAGTGCTCTACCAACTGAGCTACCGAAGCACGACTCACGCCCGCTACTCACAGCTTTACTTCTGCCAGTGCCTCGTCTCCTACCTTCCAAACTTTACAGAAGCTCTCCTGCGAACCTTGCAGAACTAGCACTCCTGAAAGAAAGGATATTGCGGAGACATGGCTTAGCCACAGCCTGGGGGATGTTTCCAGAGTGCTAGTTCTGCAAGGTTCGCAGGAGAGCTTCTGTAAAGTTTGGAAGGTAGGAGACGAGGTACTGGCAGAAGTAAAGCTGTGAGTACCGGGCGTGAGTCGTGCTTCGGTAGCTCAGTTGGTAGAGCACTTGCCCGCGAAAGGCAAAGGTCCCGAGTTCGAGACTCGGTCGGGCACACAGTTTTAATCTGCCAGGAAGTTTCATATCAGCGCACACTCCGCTGCAGAGTGAAAATCTCATTCTGCATCCCTGATGTGTTTAGAATCACATCACGGGCAGCTACAATTCTGGCACCTACAGGGTGGCGCACGAAATGTGTTACCAATTGTTTCTTTCGCAATTTGCGACGCACATTAGATATCCCGCTGGGATCTCTACAGCAGTACCAGCAGAGCTTGGAAAAAGAAATGAGTTACGAAATGAAGTGTAATTGACGATACTGCCGCTAGGAGACTAGTAAGCAGCAATGGCTGACAATGGAAGACTGACGACACAGCAACGATCGGCAATTGTGCTACTTTTCATGAAACTAAAAGCCTTGTGACTCAGAGGCGTTTTTGACAACAGTTTAACACACGATGGGTCTCTTGCTAGAAGACCGTCCACAGATTGTACGATAAAATTGTACAGGAAGGAACGATATTGGAAGCGAAGCAACCTCGGCCTAAGCCTGTTTGTTCGCCGGAGAATATTGAAGCGGTACGAGTTGCTGTACGGAGAAGTCCCGGGAAATCGTGTAGAAAGGCAGCAGTGCAACTGGGAATATCCAGACGCTCCGTTCAACGCATTCTTAAGAGTGACCTCCATATGTACCCATACAAGATGACCTGTGCACAGAAGCTCACTGAAGAACACAAGCAGCAGAGGCTACTGTTTGCTCAGTGGGCGGAGGATAGGGAAGAAACTCTCAACAACGTTTGGTTTTCAGACGAGGCGCATTTTCATTTAGACGGTGTGGTTAACAAACAAAATGTACGCTTTTGGGCCACTGAAAACCCACAAGTGCTTAATGAACAACAACATTACGCTCCGAGGATTACAGCGTGGGCAACAAATTCCGGTCGCGGACTTATTGGACCCTTTTTCTTTGAAGAAACTGCGAGCAGCGAACGTTATTTGAGCATGCTTCGCAATAGCTTCATTCCACAGCTTCTTGCTACTGCCTTGCCCTTCAACACGCAGTGGTTCATGCAAGATGGAGCAAGGCAACATACCGCAAACACTGTGTTGGAGTTTTTACACGAGCATTTCGACATGCGGATCATTTCACTCAGGTTTCCAGGTCGCTTCAATGACGGACAAAATTGGCTCCCCAATAGTCCAGACCTCAATCCATGTGACTTTTTTCTTTGGGGATACCTAAAGGAAAAAATTTTTCTCGAAACGTCCACGCGATTTAATGGAGCTCAGAAGACTTATTCTTCAAGCTTGCAATGAAATTACGGAAGACATGTGCCGTAGGGTAATCACTAACTTCAGTGTTCGTTTGAAGGAAGCTAGGAAACGAAATGGTGGACATATTGAGCATGTGCTGAGTTAGAACAAATCTCCATGGACGGCTCTTCATTGTAGTATATGTTCCTTTCAGATTGTATTGACATCTCCGTGTCCACTGGGGTCTCATACACAAATTAACTTTAGATACCACCATAGGAAATAATCTCGGGGATTCAAGGCAGGTGACCTTGCAGCCCATGGAATAGGACCTCACCCTCCAATCCAGCGACTCGGAATTATTGAGATGGTTGCGGATATCCACACTGAAGGGAGGCGGTGCACCGTCAAACTATATCCACATCTTCTCACAAACAGCCAAGGGTACGTTCTCCAACTCAGGTAGAACTCTTTGCACGAACCTCCAGTACAGGTAAGACTTCCTAGTAATCAGGCTCGTTCTCCCCGTTTCCTTGCAGGAAATAAAGACTTTACATGTAAATTAACAACACAGTCCCTATAAAACTGCTCGCATGTTAATTGTAAATAAGCTGGAAAACAGTAATACTAGACAAAGCGGTAGACAAATTTACTTCCATATTTCCTTAAGGGGGGGTGGGACGTCAAACAGCCGACTTGGAGCAGGAGAGGCACCAGAGGACATTTTAATTTCCACTGTCTATACTTTTACAAAGAAATTCATTAAACTTTGTCAGCATGACCAGGAAGGATTCGGGATTCACACTCATAGCAGTGGAAGTTAAAAAACATAACAAAATAAATTTTTTTACATGTGAAATTTCATAATTTTTTCGCTTACTGTTGACTGCATTTGTTGCTATAGGTACATTTTTCCTCACAAGTAAGAGAGACTCTTTGATGAATTTTGCACAGCATACAAACCATACTTACAGGTGTATGAAACTCTATAATTTTCCAAATCTATTAAAAACTGTGGTAAAAATTGAGATAATTAACTACAAAATTTGATTTTTTCCTAAACACAAAGTTTAAAACGTAACAGCTTATTGATTTTTACATAAATTAAATAGATTCTAGAGTTTCAGACACCTGTAAGTATGGTTTGTATGCTGTGCAAAATTCATCAAAGAATCTCTCTTACTTGTGAAGAAAAGTGTACCTATAGCAAAAAATGAAGCCAATAGTAAGTGAAAAAATGATGAAATTTCACATGTAAAAAAATTATTTTGTTATGTTTTTGAACTTTCGCTGCTACGGGTGTGAATCCTGAATCTTTCCTGGTCATGCTGACAAAGTTTTATGAATTTACTTGTAAAAGTATAGACAGTGGAAATTAAAATGTCCTGTGGTGCTTCTCCTGCTCCCTGTCGGCCCGTTTGACGTCCTACCCCCCTTAAGCTGGCTTCTCCGGCCCAGGTTCCCTACCTCAAATTGTTCAGTGGAACATTCTCCATGTCTTGTTACGAAAACACACTGTGTAATGAAATAATAAGCAACCAGTTACAAAAAAGAAATTTAATTTCTTTACCCGTTTCGGGCACTTAGTGCCTTTCTTCAGAATGTTCAGAAGATTATTTGAGAGTGTCAGCAATAAGATGCATATAGCTCTATCGTTGATACTCGCAAGTAATGGGAGAGGTAGAATCTTCCAAAGAAGGGCACTCAGTGCCCGAAACCGGTAAGGAAATTAAATTTCATTTATGCAACTAGTTGCTTACTATTTCATTATATACGACTACAGTTGCTGAGGACGAATAAAATACTGTGCCACCATGTGTTTCTTGAGCAGAACTCTTAAATCATCTCTTGTCAGTACTTACAGAATGCTAGCGTAACGTTTCCACGCCTACTTCTGTACTGCAGAAACCACCTTATGGCAAGTAACGGAGGGCAATTTGCGCCCCATTTTCAGTTCCTCCCTTTCCTGTGTCCGTCGCGGACGGTCCGCTGCGAGAACAACTGCTGGTACGCCCCTGTGCCAGCTCGAGCCTTCTGATTTTATCTTGATGGTCTTCTCGCGAAGCATACAGAGTGATTCCATGATTATGTTACAGACTATCGGGAATGTTGTTGTTGTTGTTGTGGTCTTCAGTCCTGAGGCTGGTTTGATGCAGGTGTCCATGCTACTCTATCCTGTACAAGCTTCTTCATCTCCCAGTACCTACTGCAGCCTACATCCTTCTGAATCTGCTTAGTGTATTCATCTCTTGGTCTCCCTCTACGATATTTACCCTCCACGCTGCCCTCCACTACCAAATTGGTGATCCCTTGATGCTTCAGAACATGTCCTACCAACCGATCCTTTCTTCTAGTCAAGTTGTGCCACAAACTCCTCTTCTCCCCAATTCTATTCAATACCTCCTCATTAGTTATGTGATCTAACCATCTAATCTTCAGCATTCTTCTGTAGCACCACATTTCGAAAGCTTCTATTCTCTTCTTGTCTAAACTATTTATCGTCCACGTTTCACTTCCATACATGGTTAAACTCCATAAAAATACTTTCAGAAACGACTTCCTGACACTTAAATTAATACTCGATGTTAACAATTTCTCTTCTTCAGAAACGCTTTCCTTGCCATTGCCAGTCTACATTTTATATCCTCTCTACTTCGACCATCATCAGTATTTTCCTCCCCAAATAGTAAAACTCCTATACTACTTTAAGTGTCTCATTTCCTAATCTAATTCCCTCATCATCACCCGACTTAATTCGACTACATTCCATTATCCTCGTTTTGCTTTTGTTGATGTTCATCTTATACCCTCCTTTCAAGACACTGTCCATTCCGTTCAACTGCTCTTCCAAGTCCTTTGCTGTCTCTGACAGAATTACAATGTCATCGGTGAACCTCAAAGTTTTTATTTCTTCTCCATGGATTTTAATACCTTCTCCGAACTTTTCTTTTGTTTCCTTTACTGCTTGCTCAATATACAGATTGAATAGCATCGGGGAGAGGCTACAACACTGTCTCACTCCCTTCCCAACCACTGCTTCCCTTTCATGTCCCTCGACTCTTATAACTGCCATCTGGTTTCTGTACAAATTGTAAATAGCCTTTCGCTCCCTGTATTTTACCCCTGCCACCTTCAGAATTTGAAAGAGAGTATTCCAGTCAACATTGTCAAAAGTTTTCTCTAAGTCTACAAATGCTAGAAGCGTAGGTTTGCCTTTCCTTAATCTTTCTTCTGAGATAAGTCGTAGGGTTAGTATTGCCTCACGTGTTCCCATATTTCTACGGAACCCAAACTGATCTTCCCCGAGGTCGGCTCCTATCAGTTTTTCCATTCGTCTATAAAGAATTCGCCTTAGTATTTTGCAGTTGTGACATATTAAACTGATATTTCGGTAATTTTCACATCTGTCAACACCCGCTTTCTTTGGGATTGGAATTACTATATTCTTCTTGAAGTCTGAGGGAATTTCGCCTGTCTCATACATCTTGCTCACCAGATGGTAGAGTTTTGTTAGGCCTGGCTCTCCCAAGGCTGTCAGTAGTTCTAATGGAATGTTGTCTACTCCCTGTATAGACCCTCTATATACTCCTTCCACCTTTCTGCTTTCCCTTCTTTGCTTAGAATTGGGTTTGCATCTGAGCTCTTGATATTCATGCAAGTTGTTCTCTTTTCTCCAAAGGTCTCTTTAATTTTCCTGTAGGCAGTATCTATCTTACCCCTAGTGAGATAAACCTCTACATCGTTACATTTGCCATCTAGCCATCCCTGCTTAGCCATTTTGCACTTCCTGTCAATTTCATTTTTGAGACGTTTGTATTCCTTTTTGCCTGCTTCTCTTACTGGATTTTTGTATTTTCTCCTTTCATCAATTAAATTCAGTATCTCTTCTGTTACCCAAGGATTTCTACTAGCCCTTGTCTTTTTACCTACGGGATGTGGAGAAGGGTAAATGTGTCAATTTGAGATAAGGGACACTGATCCGGAAACCATCGAGTCGAAATTTATAAGCGAAATCCATTTTGATAGCTCTGATATTGGGTACTGTTATTGCTAAGACTGCAAGTTAGGAAACTTTCAGAGGTGGCAGTATGGACCAAAACAAGACAAGAATGTGTAGTAACCAGGGGCTCTAAAATGCGCATTTTAAGAGCTATGAGCACTAGTTTAGTAGAAGAGATGTTTTTCACACTACAAAAGATGAACAATTGCGCGTAGCTCGTAAGCACTTTAGAGCCCTTGTTCATTGGCCTTTTTTTCCTTCTTTTGGTTCATACTGCCAGCTCTGAAAGCTGCCTTCTCTACAGTCTTTGCAACAACGGTACCGGTATAATGTATCCACTGTCAGAGGTATCAAAACGATTTTCGACTATAACTTTCGACTCTGTCATTGCCGGACCAGGGTCCCTTACATGAAATTAATACATTTACACTTCTCCACCACTCCTGAAAGTTTTAACCTCATCAACGAATCACCCTGTCCCTAGGAGGCAGCAATATCCCTCCTCTAGGAATTCGCTCTCAGGATTTTACCTATCAAGCACGACGTAATGCATGTCTTGTAGAGCCTGCCACTAGAGTCTGATGATCATCTTCGTGACGCTTTGATGCTTACTTATTGAACCTGTGACGGAACGCACTGCTCTTCTTTGGACCTCTGCGTACTCTATCAATCCTATTTAACACAGATCCCGGACTGATTAGCAGTATTCAAGTATTGGTCATTCTAGGCTTGTGTAAGCTACTTCTTTCGAGAGGGGTCTGCACTTCTTAGGGATTCTTCCAATGACTCTCAGTCTGGCATTCGCCTTACCTGCGATTAGTTTTATACGGCCGTTCCACTTTCAAAGCCTAGCAACGTCGCGCAGTATATAGCCCAATGGACTCGCATTCGTGGGAACGACAGTTCAAATCCGCGTCCCACCATCCAGATTTACCCAAATCGCTCCAGGCAAATGTCGCAATGGCTCGTTTGAAAGGGCACGCTCGATTTTCTTCTTCTCCATCCTTGAAACACTCCGAGCTAGTGCTGCGCCTCTAGCGACCTCGACGTCGATGGGATTTCCAACCCTTATTTTCCTTCGTTCCTTCCAGTTTAAATCGCTCCGTACCCTTACTTCCATATGTGTAATGGATACTGCTGCAGCCAGTTATTGTTCTGAAATCGTGTAATCAATGTATGCGCAGAACGTTACATTCGTCTGATATTCAGCTACCAATCACTGTACCAAGAGTCGATTCTGTATAGATCTTTCATGCCAGCAATTCAACACTGAAAAAAGATATTGGCCAAATAGAAAAGGTATATAACAGCATCATCCGCTTTTTTGTACGTCATAGTGAGCGTCAGACGTTGCCAGCCATTGTATGAATTTCTTTAGCTGTCATTTGTGTACGGTTCTGTAGCTAAGAACACCATTCAGTGTTACTGATATTGTGTTTTTTCGTTGAGTCTCCTGCGCTTTTGAACGAGACGGCTGAAACGAAAAAAATGGTTCAAATGGCTCTGAGCACTATGCGACTTAACTTCTGAGGTCATCAGTCGCCTAGAACTTAGAACTAATTAAACCTAACTAACCTAAGGACATCACACACATCCATGCGCGAGGCAGGATTCGAACCTGCGACCGTAGCAGTCGCTCGGCTCCAGACTGTAGCGCCTAGAACCGCATGGCCACTCCAGCCGGCCGGCTGAAACGATCAGTGGCAAAAGTGAAGTTCGTGTATGAACATTCACAATGTTTACTAACGAAAAATACCGGAACAACACTTTGTTTACGGTTTCTATAATGGTAATGCGGTCACAGCTGAAAGAGAATACCGAGAGACGTTTCCACGACGACGCCATCCTAGGAGCCGGGTATTTCCAGCACTTCGGCAGCGCATGGGGGATACAGGAAGGCTACGCACTACGCATTATGTTGGTAAACCAGAATATGCTCTAGATCGCGAAGAAGAGATTCTTGATATTTTACAAGCACGTCCATCTATCAGTACAAGGAGTCTTGGGCGATGTGTTGGACTCCTTCACACATCTCTCTGGCGAGTACTTCATTGGCACGGTCTTCTTCCGCACCTTCTGAACCCTGTGCAAGAATTAAAGCCACAAGATCATGGAAATCATCTCGCATACTATCAGTGGTTATTACAGATGATTAACGACCAACCAGATTTCGTAAACCACGTCTTATGAGCTGACGAGTCAGAGTTTACAAGAGATGATGTTGTGGACAGACCCAACTTGCACATCTATGCTGCCGAGAATTATCGTGTAATTCTTTCCGCGTTATTCGAAACGAGATTCAGTGTTAACGTATGGGCAGGTATCTTCGGTGGTACACTGTTTGGTCCATTTATACTGGAGGACAGAATGGGGGCTGCTGATTACCTGCTTTTCTTAGAAGGTGGGTTTTTTCGACAATACTGGATGACACGCCCCCACAGACAAGACTACGAGTACGACAGTGGTTGGACGACCATTTTCCAGCTACGTGGGTTGGGTGGGGCGCCAGAATGGTCTCCCGATCTGACACCACAGGACTTCTTTATAGTAGAGGGTGTGCAGATCGTAGATAACGAGCAAAGAAGAGCTCGTTGTAAAGATTCACAAGGCGGCAGTGGTGATAGGTCATCAGGGATCTGGTAATTTGCAGCGAGAGATCAGGTGGCGTGCTGAAGCCTATATTTGGGCGAGAGGGAGATATTTTGAGCATTGCTCCAAAAGGACCATGCCAAACTAAGGACAATGACACGTATTAATGTAATTATTGAAGGAATTAGATGAAGAGAATGAAATGAGTAACGTGAGCAAAGCGTTAATTGAGACTGGCATTCAAAGGAAAGAGAAATTCCCCGTTTTGGTGTTACATATGCAATTCCAAAACGGTGACGAATATAGAAAAATTGTCGTTCCTGTGATGTCCCTGAATACTGACCATTCGTTCTGGGACACCGTGTATAATGTGAAAACTAATGGTACATCACTGCTTATGTAAGCTGACAGGATGTCTTGGTTTTGCCAGGACAGTCACGATTTTCACATAAATGTCGTAGCGCCCATACAAATACTTTCAAATGGCTCTGAGCACTATGGGACTTAACTTCTATGGTCATCAGCCCCCTAGAACTTAGAACTACTTAAACCTAACTAACCTAAGGACATCACACACACCCATGCCCGAGACAGGATTCGAACCTACGACCGTAACGGTCGCGCGGTTCCAGACTGTAGCGCCTAGAACCGCTCGGCCACTAAGGCCGGCTACAAATACTTTCAGAAACGACTTCCTGATTCACTCCTACTTCAACCATCATCAGTTATTTTGCTCCCCAAATAGCAAAGCTCCTTTACTACTTTAAGAGTCTCATTTCGTAATCTAATTCCCTCAGCATCACCCGACTTAATTCGACTACATTCCATTATCCTCGTTTTGCTTTTGTTGATGTTCATCTTACATCCTCCTTTCAAGACACTGTCCATTCCGTTCAACTGCTCTTCCAATTCCTTTGCTGTCTCTGACAGAATTACAATGTCATCGGCGAACCTTAAAATTTTTATTCCTTCTCCATGGATTTTAATACCCACTCCGAATTTTTCCTTCGTTTCCTCTACTGCTTGCTCAATATACAGATTGAATAGCATCGGGGAGAGGCTACAACCCTTTCTCACTCCCTTCCCAACCACTGCTTCCCTTTCATGACCCTCGACTCTTAAACTGCCGTCTGGTTTCTATACAAATTGTAAATAGCCTTTCGCTCCCTGTATTTTACCCCTGCCACCTTCAGAATTTGAAAGAGAGAATTCTAATCAACATTGTCAAAAGCTTTCTCTAAGTCTACAAATGCTAGAAACGTAGGTTTGTCTTTCCTTAATCTTCCTTCTAAGATAAGTCGTAGGGTCAGTATTGCCTCACGTGTTCCAACATTTCTACGGAATCCAAACTTCTTCATATAGTTCAATAATTGTCATTCTATACATATAATCATATCTATATGAGATCAGTAGTCTCTAAAGTTGTATCATTTCATTTGCATAAGCTTAAGTGTAGTAATTAAGTATAAACACAAGCATCCCGGTTTTTCTCTTCGAAATCTGATCAGCCGATAAAATCTGGTCAGTCTATGCGTACTTTGTGTCTCAGATGCCGTGAAAGGCCTCCGCGTTCCACGACAGCGGCGAGTAGCGGCGATACAGTCTAAGGCTGTACGGGGCGCACAAGCGCCGAGTGCGACCGTTAGGCGGACAAAAGCGTTGGAGAAGCGGGACGGGAGAGCGCCCGTGGCGGCCTAGTCAGCGGCGCATCACGTCACGTCACGACCCCGTCACGGCGTCTTAAGCACTGCCCCTTGCACCAATCACTCGCGGCTCTGGATCCTCCCGTTAAGGAGGCGATTTTTAGTTTGTTGATTATTCATCCATAGAGTTAGTCGTTTACTCATTCATAGATCGTTTATAAAATTATAGGAAGCATGTATCTTAACTAAGAAAGGTAACTTTAAAACTAAAACGTGAAAAAAAACTAATTCATGCATACTGTAACCTCATGTGTACAGGATGGTCCATTGATAGCGACCGGGCCAAATATCTCACGAAATAAGCGTCAAACGAAAAAACTACAAAGAACGAAACATGTCTAGCTTGAAGGGGGAAACCAGATGGCGTTATGGTTGGCCCGCTAGAAGGCGCTGCCATAGGTCAAACGGATATCAACTGCGTTTTTTTTGTTTTTTTTTTTTTAAATAGGAACCCCCATTTTCAATTACATATTCGTGTAGTACGTAAAGAAGTATGAATGTTTTAGTTGGATCACTTTTTTCGCTTTGTGATAGATGGCGCTGTAATAATCACAAACGTATAAGTACGTGGTATCACGTAACATTCCGCCAGTGCGGACGGTATTTGCTTCGTGATACATTACTCGTGTTAAAATGGACCGTTTACTAATTGCGGAAATGGTCGATATCGTGTTGATGTATGGCTATTGTGATCAAAATGCCCAACGGGCGTGTGCTATGTATGCTGCTCGGTATCCTGGATGACGTCATCCAAGCGTCCGGACCGTTCGCCGGATAGTTACGTTATTTAAGGAAACAGGAAGTGTTCAAATGGTTCAAATGGCTCTGAGCACTATGGGACTCAACTGCTGTGGTCATAAGTCCCCTAGAACTTAGAACTACTTAAACCTAACTAACCTAAGGACAGCACACAACACCCAGCCATCACGAGGCAGAGAAAATCCCTGACCCCGCCGGGAATCGAACCCGGGAACGCGGGCGTGGGAAGCGAGAACGCTACCGCACGACGGAAGTGTTCAGCCACATGTGAAACGTCAACCACGACCTGCAACAAATGATGATGCCCAAGTAGGTGTTTTAGTTGCTGTCGCGGCTAATCCGCACATCAGTAGCAGACAAATTGCGCGAGGATCGGGAATTTCAAAAACGTTGGTGTTGAGAATGTTACATCAACATCGATTGCACCCATACCATATTTCTATGCACCAGGAGTTGCATGGTGACGACTTTGAACGTCGTGTACACTTCTGCCACTGGGCACAAGAGAAATTACGGGGCGATGACAGATTTTTTGCACGCGTTCTACTTAGCGACGAAGCGTCATTCACCAACAGCGGTAACGTAAACCGGCATAATGTGCGCTATTGGGCAACGGAAAATCCACGACGGCTGCAACAAGTGGAACATCAGCGACCTTGGCGGGCTAATGTATGGTGCGGCATTATGGTAGGAAGGATAATTGGCCCCCATTTTATCGATGGCAATCTAAATGGTGCAATGTATGCTGATTTTCTACATAATATTCTACCGATGTTACTACAAGATGTTTCACTGCATGACAGAATGGCGATGTACTTGGAACATGATGGATGTCCGGCACATAGCTCGCGTGCGGTTGAAGCGGTATTGAATAGCATATTTCATCACAGGTGGATTGGCCGTCGAAGCACCATACCATGGCCCGCACGTTCACCGGATCTGACGTCCCAGGATGTCTTTCTGTGGGGAAAGTTAAGGATATTTGCTATCGTGATCCACCGACAACGCCTGACAACATGCGTCAGCGCATTGTCAATGCATGTGTGAACATTATGGAAGGCGAACTACTCGCTGTTGAGAGGGATGTCGTTACACTTATTGCCAAATGCACTGAGATTGACGGGCGTCATTTTGAGCATTTATTGCATTAATGTGGTATTTACAGGTAATCACGCTGTAACAGCATGCGTTCTCAGAAATGATAAGTTCACAAAGGTACATGAATAACATTGGAACAACCGAAGTAAAATGTTCAAACGTACCTACATTCTGTATTTTAATTTAAAAAACCTAGCTGTTACCAACTGTTCGTCTAAAATTGTGAGCCAAATGTTTGTGACTATTACAGCGCCATCTATATCAAAGCTAAAAAAGTGGTCCAACTAAAACATTCATATTTCTTTACGTACTACACGAATATGTAATAAAAAATTGAGGGTTCCTATTTAAAAAAAAACACAAAAAAACGCAGTTGATATCCGTTTGACCTATGGCAGCGCCATCTAGCGGGCCAACCATAGCGCCATCTGGTTTCCCCCTTCAAGCTAGACAAGTTTCGTTCTTTGTAGTTTTTTCATTTGACGCTTTTTTCGTGAGATATTTGGCCCGGTTACGACCAATGGAGCACCCTGTATAGACCAAGGCGGCGAGAGAAAATTTGCACAAAGGCCGGGAGTCGAAGCTGGATCTCCTGCTAACTAGATGGGTGTGTTAGCCACAAAGCCGCCTTAGCACAGCAGTTCACACAACTGCACGGATTACCCTGACACGCCTCCCTCCTCGGTCCAAATTCTCACTGCTGCTCCGGTCTACTTTAAATCCCCCCTTACACAAGAACAGTTGTACGTTCGATGCTCAGGTGCTATTCCAGAACGTGAACAGCCTTGGCAATTCTGTTTGTGTGTAAGAGGGAATTTAATGTAGACTGAGGCGGTGGCGAAAACTTTGATCGAGGAAAGAGGCTTGCCAGTTGTGTGCATTTCTGTGCCAACGTGGCTTGGTGGTTAACACACCGCCCTAGTACGCAGGAGACCCTCGTTCGCTTCCCGGCTTTGGTACAGATTTTCACTCGCCAGTTCAGTCTATATGCATAAAATAATACCTGTACAAGACCAGTAAACTCTTTGAAATTCTATCATTTCATTTTGACTGTAATTTTATCTCATGTAGGTCAAGATTACATCTCATGTTGTGACTGGCGTAATAAGTCTTGAAAGTCTCCACGGGTTTCCTATCGTATCCTAAAATCAACATGATTCAATATTTCGACAATCCAACTGTTCACCATCTTCAGAAGAACGCTGCTCCTGCTGATTCCCTCCGAAAACTGATGCCACGGCTTTTTTCCTTTTCACTCCCTTCCCTGATGGGGATAGGGCTGGCCGCTTGAGAGCCTTGTGTTACATATATTTATTTTGTTACAATTGAAGGGTCTAACAACCCAACCACAACAAAGATCAAAATTTAATAATGATTGTGGTGTTGCTCACGCTGCTAAGTACTGCATTTTCGGGCAACAACAAAGTTATTATGTGGCAGGTGTCATTAGAGCACAGTTAATAAAGTCATTTCATGTAATATTGAATAAACTATGCACTCATCTTTTCGTGTTTCCCACGCTGGTCTCGTTGTAAAATCATGGCTCAATCGTCGAAAATCTAGGTGGTGATGATTCCAGGCTCGGATGCAAAGAGGCCTAGGTTTTATTCTGCTGTATTCAAAAGTTTTATATATGTGTTTCACAAACCATTCTTGAAGATTAAACTTTTGCAGGACAATGGTGATGTAAAAAAGTAATCAGCACTCCGAATTTAAGTTACACTTCCTTTTTATTGCTTTTGTTGCAATATCACGTAACACACAAAACATCACTTCACAATACAAAAAATACTTGAAAACATCTTCCTCACTGTTAAAGTTCGCATTTTATCAGCTGACTACAATATGCGTCTTTCCAACATGACGTCCAAGACTTGACCTTCTCAAGGTCCGGCTCTCTAACTAACTAACTAATAATCGCTTACGCGCCCAAAAGTCAGAGTTACAAGTACGACAAAGATCATAGTGACAAAAGAAAGAATACACATAAGAATAATATCATTACAATACAAGCATATCGATGTATCAAAGTACCTCTACATTAATGAAATCAAATCTGAATGTTGTCTCAAAAATATGTCAACTACTTTACAGAAACACAGTAGTATTGCTGGTATCGAGAGGTTCAGGTGAGATGCCGTAATGATTACGTATTCAAGTACCATTACAAGGGTTCTCTTTGTGTTTTTATTTCAGTGATTATACTAGCTTATGATACTATGTTTTGTTTTTGATGGTGTCTTCTCGTTTGTGATGGAAGGGTTGGCGCTGGCGGCGCTCTTTCCCTTCTCTTCTCTTTTCTTTTTCTCTTTCTTTCTCCTCGAACTTCCTTCGGACTTCGAGCCAGTTTCTTGCTTTCCTATGTGCACTTCTTACACTACTGGCCATTAAAATTGATACACCACGAATATGACGTGCTATAGACGCGAAATTTAACCGACAGGAAGAAGATGCTGTGTTATGCAAATGATTACCTTTTCAGAGCATTCACACAAGGTTGGTGCCTGTGGCGACACCTACAACGTGCTGACATGAGGAAAGTTTCCAACCAACTTCTCATACACAAACAGCAGTTCACCGGCGTTGCCTGGTGAAACGTTGTTGCGAGGCCTCGTGTAAGGAGGAGAAATGCGTACCATCACGTTTCCGACTTTGATGAAGATCGGATTGTAGCCTATCGCGATTGCGGTTTGTCATGTCGCGACATTGCTGCTCGCGTTGGTCGAGATCCAATGACTGTTAGCAGAATATGGAATCGGTGGGTTCAGGAGGGTAATACGGAACGTCGTGCTGGATCGCAATGGCCTCGTATCACTAGCAGTCGAGATGACAGGCATCTTATCCGCACGGTGGTAATTGATCGTGAAGCCACATCTCGATCCCTGAGTCAGTAGATGGGGACGTTTGCAAGACAACAACCGTATGCAAGAACAGTTCGACGACGTTTACAACAGCATGGACTATCAGCTCGGAGACCATGGCTGTGGTTACCATTGACGCTGCTTCACAGACAGGAGCGCCTGCGGTGGTGTCCTCAACGACGAACCTGGGTGCACGAATGGCAAAACGTCATTTTTTCGGATGAACCCAGGTCCTGTTTACAGCATCGTGATGGTCGCATCCGTGTTTGGCGACATCGCGGTGAACGCACATTGGAAGCGTGTATTTGTCATCGCCATACTGGCTTATCATCCGGCCTGATGGTATGGGGTGCCATTGGTTACACGTCTCGGTCACCTCTTGTTCGCATTGACGGCACTTTGAACAGTGGACGTTATATTTCAGATGTGTTACGACCCGTGGCTCTACCCTTCATTCGATCCCTGCAAAACCCTACATTTCAGCAGGATAATGCACGACCGCATGTTGCAGGTCCTGTACGGGCCTTTCTGGATACAGAAAATGTTCGACTGCTGGCCTGGCCAGCACATTCTCCAGATCTCTTACCAACTGAAAACGTCTGGTCAATGGTGGCCGAGCAACCTGCTCGTCACAATACGCCAGTCACTACTCTTGATGAACTGTGGTATCCTGTTGAAGCTGCATGGGCAGCTGTACCCGTACACGCCATCCAAGCTCTGTTTGACTCAATGCCCAGGCGTATGAAAGCCGTTTTTATGGCCAGAGGCGGTTGTTCTGGGTACTGATTTCTCAGGATCTATGCACCCAAATTGCGTGAAAATGTAATCACGTGTCAGTTCTAGTATAATGTATTTGTCCAATGAATACCGGTTTATCATCTGCATTTCTTCTTGGTGCAGCAATTTTAATGGCCAGTAGTTCAGTTGAGTCGCCTCTAGCTTTGTGTAATCTATGTCGCCTACTGCTTGAGACTCGACCAGGCCGTTGCACCAGTTCACGAATTCCTTGGTGTGTGTCTCCTGTGTAATCTGGTTTGTGGCAGACATGGGTGTTTGTACTGCTCGGTTGACAACCATTCTCTTCTTCTGTTTGGAGGCCTCTTCGGTCGGGAAGGATTGGGAGGTAGCCTCAACGCCTATCCGCGCGGCTTCCTGGGTCGCCTGCGTCTCCATTTGTGGTCGGGGACGGAGGGCCTCCCTCAGCCTCAGGCGGGCTGCCTCCGTCTCCGCGTTATTCGGAATCGGGATTCCGCTTCTTGTATGGCGGCCCCGATGTCCACGAGCGTACCACCTCTAGGCCGGTGCATCGCCCACTGCCACTGTGGCGACTTCTTTCTGGCGGTCGGCAGGAGTGTATCGTCGCCCGGGCCCCGCCGGTCGCCCCCCTCCGCCGCCACTCTCACTGGCGGCAGTGGATAGCTGGATAGCGTCCACGCGGGAGGGGGGGGGGGGGGGGGGCGGGGGGGACTACCACCGAGGCACCTCCGTTCTGCTCTGGCGGTGGAGTCTCGGTTTTCTTGCCGTACTTCCGCCTCTTCCTTCATCTCTTCTTGCGGCTTGTATGTTCCGGCGTACCCTCGGTGGTGTTGCGGCCTGCAAAGACTTTGCAGCCGCGCCAACTCGCGACATGTGGCCCGCTGCAGCGTGTCCTGTCCTGACATAGGTGGGAGAGGGAAAAAAGGGGTTACTGGTCAGTCTGCGCTCCCGAGCGGTACAGAGCAGAAGGCAGAAGGACAATTCACAGTGAAGGCATTTGATTGTTTTCTTCTATCTGAGCCAACACTGGTACAGGCATTTACTAGAAATGAAGGTGGTGAGACTCGGTAGGGAACTCGTTGAGGAGTATCTTGGGCAAAGAGGGTTTTGAAATAGTGGTTTATTCCAGACAGGACTAACTAATACACTGGAGGCTAGTTCTTGGGTTAGAAAAAGCACGAATAACGCTGTTGCAACAGAAGGCAGTGCAGAAGTCCCAGGAGTGGATGCTAACCACAGTAGCAAAGACTAGCAGCATCTTAAGGCAACAACTTAGTTGCAAAACAAAACCTACTGAATGTGACACTTCACTGAGGCACTCCAAGAGAGAGAGAGCAGACTTACGCGGAGCTGGACCGAGGCTGGAGTCGACGGACGCAGATTCGGCGCCCAGATCGTCTGAGTGAGAATTCCACCAAAATGCGGGATCTAGGGGTTTTAAAGAGTCGCGTAGGGGCACTGTCTTTCCCACTTAAAGCCACCCAGCCAATCCCGCAGGCCTCTTGCAGGCACCTGTCAGTCACTGTTTAGTTAGGTCCCCGCTACTGCTCCTAAGGCGGGGATGTTAATGCAGTTGCAATAAGTCCGTATTTGGTATCAACATTGTTCAGCTGAAAGCTAAACGTAACTGCTCTGCCAAATAAGGCTTGCAACATTATTGTTATACGTCATTTAGCCCCGCCCCTCGGGCTCCCCGGAGTAGGGACTGCTAGGTCAACAATTTTTGGCGTTTTCGCTCTCTTTCTAACGCTTGTGAGCCTAATGACGTTGCTGTTCTCAGGGCTGGTATTAAGCTGGCTTTATATGCTAGTACGTGCCTGCTGGGTACAAAGTTCTACGATGGCAACCTACCACTGCGTCTAGACGATATGTGAAGTTACATGTTAATTCCTTGAAGAGTAACTAACGCCCTGGGATCGCGTCTGGGGGCGTCTGCTTTTTCGCAAGTCTCTCCCCTTACGGTTTACTTCATGTAACAATATCTCTCTTAGTTTCGTCTGCCCTCAGCATCGTCTCTGCTTCCTCACCTTGGAACGCCTGTCCTCCTTTCTCACAGCTTCAAGATAACACTACAGTAGCAAGGAATAATCAATATACTACAAGCGGACACAAGTCGGTCGGTCTTCATTCTTGCGTGTGCAGCCTTCCACTGACGTGGGTGCCACCGCGCTTGAAGCACCTGGCCTGGTTGTGACAGTATTTTGCCACATGTCCTTCTTACTGGCATTTGAAGGACTGGGGCTTCGTGTCTAGCTCCGCTGGGAGAGGCGTCACTGTTACTGGTAAGCCCATGAGCTTCTTCATCTCGTAGATTTCTTCTGCATGCCGCTTCTGCTCACCTCTGGCCGTTTCCACAACCAGGATGAAGAGCTGTGGTCTCTGCTCGTGGGTCCGGTTGTGTAGCTCCACTGCCACCTTCTCGAAACCACGCAGCAGTAGGCCTTTCTTAACGGTGGCACGGCCAGGGCAGTCCTCTCACCAGTGCCTTGATTGCGCTCTTCACCTCCCTCCATGGTTCCACGTCGATCGTCGGTGTGGCGACGATGTGAGGCGCCAGGTGTGGCGCGAGTTTCTTAGCGTCGCACTCGCATCTTGCTATTATAAGCAGCAAGTTATCGTCCACTATCGGACGCTATCCACCTCCACTACCGCGACTTGTTCCAGTCGGTCGACGAACTCTGCCCAGCCTTTGTCCTGGTACCGGTTGTAGATCGGGTGTGTCGGTGCGTCCGCTTTGTGGCATTTCCCGTTGTCCCCGGCGTCTGCATAGACGCGTCGTCCGTTCCGCCTTGTGGAGCCTGTAATGGTACTCGAATTACGTAACCATTACGGCACCTCAGCTTAACCTCTCGATACCAGCAATATTCTACTGTGTTTCTGTAAAGTAGTTAACATATTTCTGAGACAATATTCAGATTTGATTTTATTAATGTAGAGGTACTTTGATACATCGATATGTTTATATTGCAATGATATTATTCTTATGTGAGTTCTCTCTTATGTCACTGTGATCATTGTCGTACTTGTAACTCTGATTTTTGGGCGCGTGAGCGGTTAGTAGAGAGTCGGACTTTGAGAGGGTCAAGTCTTGTTCGTCATGTTGGAAAGACGCATATTGTAGTCAGCTTATAAAGTGTGAACTTTGACAGTGAGGAAGATGTTTTCAAGTATGTTTTATATTGTGTAGTGATGTTTTGTGTGTTACGTGATACTGTAACCAAAGCAATAAAAAAGAAGTATAACAAATTCGGAGTGCTGATTTTTTTTTTTTTACATCAACATTGTGCTAACTTTCAAAGGTTTAATCTTCAAGAATGGTTTGTGAAACATATCTATAAAACTTTTGAATATCGCAGAAAAACACCTAGGCCTTTTTGCATCCGAGCTTGGAATCATCACCACCTAGATTTTCGACGATTGAGCCATGAGTTTACAACGAGACCAGCGTGGGAAACACGAAAAGATGAGTGCCTAGTTTATCCATTATTTCATGAAATGACTTTATTAATTGTGCTCTACTGACACCTGTCACATAATATAACTTTGTTGTTGCCCGACAATGCGGTATTTAGCAGCGTGAGCAACACCACAATCATTATTAATTTTTGACCTTTGTTGTGGTAGGGTTGTTAGAAGCCTCTTCGTTCTTGCGCGAGGTGTCTATCACCAGGCGCTGGGTGTCGGGGCTGCCCGGCTCTCCCTCCGCAGAGTTGCATCCTTATCTGCCTGTCGGTCGGCTTTGCCGTGTTTTCCGGGTTTGCAGGCTCGGAATGTTCGCCATGCTCGACTTTCGCGGCATCTCCTCTCTCGTTTCGTCCTTTTTCTTCCCGCTTCGCTTGCCCATAACGTTGCGTGCGTGCCGTCACGACAATTTTGCCTTCGCCGTTAAAATAACAACGCGACAATTTTGCTGGGGTGCACGCACAATGGACAGTTGCTCTTCACGTCCTCTCGCTGTAGCGGGCGCTTTGTATAGCGATGCGCACGCTGGGGCTGCCCAAGCGGAACTGATGCCACAGCTTCTTTTTTTAAAATCATTTTATTCCCTTCCCTGAAGGGGATAGGGCGGGCCGCTAGGGCGCTTCTTCATGCTCTATTAGGCCTTAGGTTTGCATATATTATTTCATTAACTTTATTTTCTTACAATTTTAAACAGCATTATTTATTTTATTGTTTATTGTAGGTTACAATTCTAAGTTGGGCGCTTAAAACTAGTTTATACTAAATATACACTCCTGGAAATTGAAATAAGAACACCGTGAATTCATTGTCCCAGGAAGGGGAAAC
Organism: Schistocerca americana; assembly: GCF_021461395.2. NCBI lineage: Eukaryota > Metazoa > Arthropoda > Insecta > Orthoptera > Acrididae > Schistocerca > Schistocerca americana. The sequence continues at coordinate 151,999,316 of NC_060124.1, forward strand.
TTTATTGACTCATTCCTGGGGTCAGATACATCACATGATCACACTGACAGAACCACAGGCACATAGACACAGGCAACAGAGCATGCACAATGTCGGCACTAGTACAGTGTATATCCACCTTTCGCAGCAATGCAGGCTGCTATTCTCCCATGGAGACGATCGTAGAAATGCTGGATGTAGTCCTGTGGAACGGCTTGCCATGCCATTTCCACCTGGCGCCTCAGTTGGACCAGCTTTCGTGCTGGATGTGCAGACCGCGTGAGACGACGCTTCATCCAGTCCCAAACATGCTCAATGGGGGACAGATCCGGAGATCTTGCTGGCCAGGTTAGTTGACTTACACCTTCTAGAGCACGTTGGGTGGCACGGGATACATGCGGACGTGCATTGTCCTGTTGGAACAGCAAGTTCCCTTGCCGGTCTAGGAATGGTAGAACGATGGGTTCGATAACGGTTTGGATCTACCGTGCACTATTCAGTGTCCCCTCGACGATAGCCAGTGGTGTACGGCCAGTGTAGGAGATCGCTCCCCACACCATGATGCCGGGTATTGGCCCTGTGTGCCTCGGTCGTATGCAGTCCTGATTGTGGCGCTCACCTGCACGGCGCCAAACACGCATACGACCATCATTGGCACCAAGGCAGAAGCGACTCTCATCGCTGAAGACGACACGTCTCCATTCGTCCCTCCATTCACGCCAGTCGCGACACCACTGGAGGCGGGCTGCACGATGTTAGGGCGTGAGCGGAAGACGGCCTAACGGTGTGCGGGACCGTAGCCCAGCTTCATGGAGACGGTTGCGAATGGTCCTCGCCGATACCCCAGGAGCAACAGTGTCCCTAATTTGCTTGGAAGTGGCGGTGCGGTCCCCTACGGCACTGCGTAGAATCCTACGGTCTTGGCGTGCATCCGTGCGTCGCTGCGGTCCGGTCCCAGGTCGACGGGCACGTGCACCTTCCGCCGACCACTGGCGACAACATCGATGTACTGTGGAGACCTCACGCCCCACGTGTTGAGCAATTCGGCGGTACGTCCACCCGGCCTCCCGCATGTCCACTATACGCCCTCGCTCAAAGTCCGTCAACTGCACATACGGTTCACGTCCACGCTGTCGCGGCATGCTACCAGTGTTAAAGACTGCGATGGAGCTCCGTATGCCACGGCAAACTGGCTGACACTGACGGCGGCGGTGCACAAATTCTGCGCAGCTAGCGCCATTCGACGGCCAACACCGCGGTTCCTGGTGTGTCCGCTGTGCCGTGCGTGTGATCATTGCTTGTACAGCCCTCTCGCAGTGTCCGGAGCAAGTATGGTGGGTCTGACACACCGGTGTCAATGTGTTCTTTTTTCCATTTCCAGGAGTGTATTTGATAGTTCTACTCTTATATTTTATTACAGCTCCCACTGCTCTGTGCAGTGACTGGTTACTACATTGTTTGTGTTTTTGTTTTTGTTTTGTTGAAGTGAAGGTTCTCTTGCTGTTTGCTGTGGTTGGTTGTTGTGTTCTTGTTGTTGGTTGTGTCTGTGGTTCTTCTACTCTTGCTCTTGTTGTTTTTCGTCCAGGCGTTGTGGTCTTTCTTCGTCCTCAGCGAGGGGCGCCATTGTTGGCGCTAGTTCTGTGAATGCTTTCATTGTGTTTTGGGCCATTTGGGTGAAAGTATTTGAATTTTGGTTTCCTTGTTTTGTTGATTATGGTAGTTATTATGTGATCTAAGTCGGGGTGATTCTGTAGTATCCTTTTGCCGTATTTGGCTCTTAGTTTGGCTAGACGTGTTTGTAGTGGTGTGATTTTGGCGATCCTGTATACCTCATTGCTTGGTGTAGTGTTTTGCAATTTGACGAAACTCCGTAGGAGACGTCTAACTCTTGTGTACATTTTATTTGCAACTGTGGCTGCCATTCCTCCTAGCGCTGGGGCCCCATACTCTAGTAGTGGTCTTATAAAGGTTTTATATGCGTGTATTGCTGTGCGTGTGCTACATCCTTCAAACCTTCCTTGTACATGTCTGACGAGTCCTTGTCTGTCCCTGATCCTGTTGAGTAATTCTTGTTGATGGGTGTGCCAGTTCAGATAATTGTCGTAGTGGATGCCTAGATGTTTAGCTGTGTTCCCTAGTTGGAGTGGCATACCCTATAGTGTGAGTCTTATGTCTCTTTCATTTTGGTTTCTTTTCTTGGTTAGGTCTCGATGCCGAAAAAGTACCATTTGAGTGTTGTTGGGATTGACTTTGATCCTTTTTTGGCCTTCCATTTTTCTAGTTTATTTAAATATGCGCTAGCCTTTCTTTGTATTGTCTGTGTTTGGCTGTAGACCCTCGTCCTATATAGGCATCCGTACCGTACACGGTGCATGCGCTGCCTACCACAGTTGCTGTCCTCCAGGATTGGGCAGGTGGCGCCGCCCTTAGTAGCACATCGGCAGCAACGATGTATCGCACTCAGTCTGTTTTGGAACATTCGGACTGGCCCCACCAATGAACTTTCTGTTTTTATGCGGAATAGTACAGGGTTTCACGTTCTGCTAAGAGAAAACCCGTTAGCTCTCTTAATCAAATTAACCGCCACCTAATTTCAACTGCCTCTTTATAAACACTGTTCCAAAAACCGAAGTGTTGTCAACTAACACAGTTTCGGCAAATGTCACCCCGTGTCCCTCGTTTAAGTAATATTCTGCTACCGCCGATTTTTGCAGCTGTTGTAGCCTCGTTTGACGGCGATGTTGTAAACGTTCCCGCGTTGACACGGAATTTTATACATGCAAGGCTTCCTAAGCCCCAGATCGTCTTTTACAGAGCCGGGTAGTGTCCTAATCTTGTAAAGCGGACGGAACACAGTCTTAATGTTGAAACTCCTTAAAATTCTTCCCATCTTAAACGATATGTCCCCAGTATAAAGAATGTAGGACACGGATCTAGGTTTCTCTTCATGCACCTTCGGGGATGGTCCAAACTCCATACCCTGACGAATTTGCTTCTCAGAGTGTCCATTTTCCATCAAAACAGCCATTGAATGTACAAGTTCTGTGATGGGCGGCCCATACACCGTGTACGGTACAGACGTTTATATAGGACGACGATCTGCACCCCTGGCATCAATTTTTAGAGGGACTCAGCAGCAGCAGCGTTCTCCTGAAGATGGTGAACAGCCGGATGACTGAAATATTGAATCAAGTTGATTTTAGGACAGGGCAGCAAACCCAAGGAGACTTACATGCTATGTTGTTAATCCTGATATGTTGTGTTTTTTATACGTATTCGCAAAGGAATTATCACTGCTCACCGCCCATACCTCTCCCCCCCCCCCCTTTCACCCCTCCAACACAAAAAACACGCATTAACACACACACACACACACACACACACACACACACACACGCTCTCACACACACTTCTGGCTGTCATCAGGATGTTGATACTTCTACCATTCGAATGAATTCGTCGTGCTGTCCTTTTGTTACGCCCGAAAAAGCTGTCATCACATTACTAAAATGAATGAGACGCCGAGGTCAGAAAAAAAAAATTGGAGAGGTTAGAACGATCCATAACATATCCTTGTCACAGGATAAGAGTGATTTTTGTTAAATAATGTTAATTTTTTATAGCATTCTCTACTCTGTTCTATCCAGATAATCGTTCACTTTGTAATCTGAATTATTTAAGAGATAAGATTGAACTGATGTTCTAAATATTTATGTTCCTTGTTGTCTCCATAATATCCTTGGGCAATTATTGTATAATTTTATTTCCTCGCAGAAAATGCGGTTTTATGTTTTCTCTTTGTTTATTCTTGGCAAATGTTTAAGTTTAGTCTGGCTCTAGTTACATGATCGTGAAAGATATTGCAAATACACTTCTCGGGTTTGCCGCCGGATCGTATTATGTAACTCGCACAATATTTCGTCAATGCAACTGCTCGACATCATCAGGTGGTGGTAGCTGCTGACAAAATGAGTTGCTGCCCACTTTCAACGAAAGAGTGTTAGAAGTTAGCACACACCCCATCGACGACCCGGTCTTTAGGGACGGTGCATTTGCTTAAGAGCGGATCGTACGAACTTCCCCTCACCGATATGGTTCATACTGACAGGGTGTGTGGGGCACGACTATGACTTCACCATATGTAAATAGGAAGACGCAACCGTCAATCGTTTTCGAGGCCTGACGGCAGATTTGCGCTTGGCCTGAATTTTCGTCTGCCTAAGTCTGGCTTCGTAATTTACATTGCATTGACTATGAGGCAGATCTTGATAATACCTTAATAAAAAATAACCTGTCATATACTTGATGCGTTCATAAGTTGCAGTTTTCTGACATAGTTACTGGAACCGATTTTGTGACTTGGGTCATTTCCGCAACACAGAAGCCAAATAAAGTCGTTGTAGTTGTCATCACGTATTGCATAGTGTCAAATATTTGTAATGTAGTGTCTGTATCAAAAACACTTTAAGTCACCGTAATAATAAATCATCTTAATGTACTATACTTCTCATTGTAACAATCATTGCAATGTGTACTTTTAAATATATTTTAGAAAAGAGAGATTCACTGATTTTACGTCCTACTCGTTCATTGCTCATATCGTATGTGAAACACTAACTGGCCTCAGAACATGGAGCGAAGTTTTCAAACAATTGAATATTCAAAAAGAGTTTCATGCCGCTTTGTGTCAACTTTCGGTATTTGCGAAAGTGACTGCTGTTACTGTAGATGTAACAGAAGTGAGTCAGGCAAAAAGGCAGTCGCTGGAACGACGGAACTAGGATGTACGCGTACCGGTAATTGTATGGAAAACTAAGAATAAGAGTATGTCACCACCTTAGTCCTTGCAGTTTCCAGAATGCATGTTAAGTTCCCAGACACTGCTCATCCCAACGAATATAGAAGTACTTCGCACCGAATGGGCGATAATAATGATTTAACAATAATTATTACTATCGGTCTTTTGTAATCCAGATAGATAAAAGTCTTAATCTGACACTGTGCTTCAACTTTTCACCAAGAAGTAATTATCGCGAATATCTGCAGATGTATCCGAGGCAATCCGCATCGGTGCGTGTTTTGAACCGTCAACTAATTATTACTGCAGATGTCTGCGGATGTTCGAATCCGTGCAGATCTCTAGCCATCGTCTTTCACCAGTGAACGGAACAGGGAGTTAATGTCCAATCACGTACATTCCCTTAGTTTGACTAAAGCACCCCGCATGTGGTCTTTATCATTAGCATGACAATTCACCATCCTTTCGCTCCTGTATTGTGTCAGAATGGTTTGAAGAGCACTCTAAAAATATGAGGGTGCTTGTGTGCCCGTACTCCTCCCACTCCCTCCCCCTTTACAACAGGTCACATAGTCTCAATAAAGTGACCACATTTCAGACGCCGTCCAGAGGAATGTGTTCGTTTTGCATCAAGTGCTTCAACGAACTGCGCAACCTTTACCTCCTCAATACACCAAACCCGCCCTTACCGCCAATAAACTGACTCCGCAACTAGTATCACACTAATCTGCCAGGAAGTTTCTTATCAGCGCACACTCCGCTGTAGAGTGAAAATCTCATTCTAAAGAGTGCTGTTATATTTTTACTATCTGAATAGGACCGCCAGCTTATTCTTTTTTTTCAGTGCTTCCTGAACTGAAAGAAAGTGGAATTAATCACCTCATTGATATAGCATCTAACTTATTCAAAGTATAATGTTATAAACGACATCTGTTTTTTTTTCTTTCGGTTCAAATACGAATACTTTTTTTGTTGTCCAACATGCCAACACACTACTTCATACCATATGTTTCTTTTTTTCTAATTCACTTCGCAACACTGCAATGTTTACCCTTGTATTTATTCATAGTCGCACTGTACGCTACTATTAACAAGCTGAATGGTAAGTTAGCTGGAAGGAAATTAGTAACTCTATGGATTAGTTTACTCTGTGGTCTTGGTTCAACATCGTATCGTCTTGGTTCAACATCATATCTATGGATTTAAGTACTTATCATTTAAGACGACTCTGCCAGAGCGGGAACCAATCTGATAAGTGCCATTTTCGAGTTGTATTGCAGAACACCAGAGAATATTCTAGAACATTCGGAAACATACCTTAAAATACGAGAATATTCGTATAAGATTTAGACCATGACAAAAAAAACCCGAATTTTTTCCCTTGTAAACTACACTAAGGGAATAAAAACGACGCAGCACGGAGCAGTTATGCAAATTGCTCATAAATTGATACTCTTAAGATACAGAAGGAAAATGCAAAAAATGTAAACTTTGGCGGCCAATGGATGAATGTGTGACGCTGCAGCGCAGTTTCACCGCACAACTGGCAAGGATAATAGGCAGGGGACATACCGATACCAGGGCATAAACTCTTTGCTATTTACGCATCGTGTACTCAGGTGGACAGTAACTAAATCTCGCAGACAGATGCGTCATCAGTGTCGGCAGATATCAGCATTTGAGAGAGGACGTGTGGTTAGTTGTGTTCAAACAAGCCGGTTGGAGGAATCGGCAAATCGCTCGACGGTGGAATGGGAACGATGTCACTATCTACATCTACATCTATACTCCGCAAGCCACCCAACGGTGTGTGGCGGAGGGTACTTTACGTGCCACTGTCATTACCTCCCGTTTCTGTTCCAGTCGCGTATGGTTCGCGGGAAGAACGACTGTCTGAAAGCCTCCGCGCGCGCTCGAATCTCTCTAATTTTACATTCGTGATCTCCTCGGGAGGTATAAGTAGGGGGAAGCAATATATTCGATACCTCATCCAGAAACGCACCCTCTCGAAATCTGGCGAGCAAGCTACACCGCGATGCAGAGCGCCTCTCTTGCAGAGTCTGCCACTTGAGTCTGCTAAACATCTCCGTAACGCTATCACAGTTACCAAATAACCCTGTGACGAAACGCGCCGCTCTTCTTTGGATCTTCTCTATCTCCTCCGTCAACCCGATCTGGTACGGATCCCAAACTGATGAGCAATACTCAAGTATAGGTCGAACGAGTGTTTTGTAAGCCACCTCCTTTGTTGATGGACTACATTTTCTAAGGACTCTCCCAATGAATCTTAACCTGGTACCCGCCTTACCAACAATTGATTTTATATGACCATTCCACTTCAAATCGTTCCGCACGCGTACTCCCACATATTTTACAGAAGTAACTGCTACCAGTGTTTGTTCCGCTATCATATAATCATACAATTAAGGATCCTTCTTTCTATGTATTCGCAATACACTACATTTGTCTATGTTAAGGGTCAGTTGCCAATCCCTGCACCAAGTGCCTATCCGCTGCAGATCTTCCTGCATTTCGCTACAATTTTCTAATGCTGCAACTTCTCTGTATACTACAGCATCATCCGTGAAAAGCCGCATGGAACTTCCGACACTATCTACTAGGTCATTTATATATGTTGTGAAAAGCAATGGTCCCATAACACTCCCCTGTGGCACGCCAGAGGTTACTTTAACCTCTGTAGACGTCTCTCCATTGATAACAACATGCTGTGTTCTGTTTGCTAAAAACTCTTCAATCCAGCCACACAGCTGGTCTGATATTCCATAGGCTCTTACTTTGTTTATCAGGCGACAGTGCGGAACTGTATCGAACGCCTTCCGGAAGTCAAGGAAAATAGCATCTACCTGGGAGCCTGTATCTAATATTTTCTGGGTCTCATGAACAAATAAAGCGAGTTGGGTCTCACACGATCGCTGTTTCCGGAATCCATGTTGATTCCTACAGAGTAGACGATGCTGGCAGAAATGGGTGAACGATGGCCGAACAGAGCAATAAGAACGACGCGTTCGACCTAGAGAGACGACAGAATGTGAGGATCGAGCAATCTTCAGAGATGCGCTCAGAGTCCCGGATCCATCTTTATCATCGACTCGACATCCAACTGGTACTTCAGTGACAACAAGATCCATTAATAGGCCGTTTATGCAAATGGGGTTGAGATCACAACGCCCATTGCGCCGACTACGATTGACCTCTGAACACCAACAAGAGCGTTTGCAGTAGTTCCTGGCACATTCGGGCTGGAATCTTATTGACAGGAGTAGAATTGTCTTCAGTGATGACTTCTGTTTCGATCTGAGCCCCTATGACTAGCGAAGAAGTGTCTGGAGATGCCTCAGACAGTGGTGGAATACTAACTTGACTGTCCTCCGCCATGCGGCCCGACAACCAGGAGTTATGGTCTGGGGTGCCATTTCATTTCATAGCAGGACGACCCCTTTGGTTGTCATCCGCAGCACACTTACAGCACAGCGGTACGTCGATGATATTTTACGCTCCTTTCTGTTGCATTTCATGGCAATCCACCTTGGGCTTACATTTCAGCAAGATAAACACATGCATACGCCGAGAGTTTCTACTACTTGGCTTCGGGCCTGCCAGACCATACTTTGGCCAACATGACTGCCGGATCTCTCCCCAACTGTTGACGTTTGGAGTATTATCGACAGGCCTTTCAATAGTTCGGGATTTTGGTGAGCTAAGGCGTCAATTGGACAGAATTTGGCATGGTGTCCCTCAGGAGGACATCCAATAACTCTGTTAATCAATGTCAGGCCTAATAACTGCTTGCATAAAGGCCAGAGGCGGATTTACGCGTTATTGGCTTGCTCAGTTTGTGATACTCTTTCTCTCAGTAAATGTCCGCCCCATGCGCTGAACAGTCAGCGCGTTGGTTTGCCACGTACGGGGCCCGGGTTCGATTCCCGGTTGGGGAGGGAGATTTACTTCCCTCAGGAACTGGGTGTTGTGATGTCCTCATCATCATTTCATCCCCATTGTCGACGTGCAGGTCGCCCAATGTGGCATCGCACTCAATAAGATCTGCACTTGGCGCACGAACTTCCCGACTGGGAACGCTCATTTCCATTTCTCCAGTAAATCACAGAATTCCTCTGAAAGTGTGGATTTTTTTCTTTTATTTATTTTTGTCTTAGATTGTACATTGATGTGAAAGAGACAGAAGATGTGCTGGTGAACACCATGATGTGACGGGCGATCACTTCACTCATATCTCTACAACCACAACAGCTACCACCACATAACCACTATAGTTCACAATGGGGGAACTAAGGGTAGGACCAGACACAAGGTATTATTTTAAATAATGTAACTCACAGAAGGAAGACGAAAAAGCTTGTGAAGAAAAGAAAGTACTTAAAGTATTTCAGTTGCAAATACTTCAATTCAGAAGACATTTTTAAGATAGAACACCTTACACTTTGTATGGACACAAAAAAGTGTACTCTATCCATTCATAATTTTGGCATAGCACTGTTTTGTTCAGGATGAGTATTAGTCTTTCTTTGTTAGTCGCGAGAGTGATTGGTGTAGAACCAGATCTGACACCATTTAGCCAGATGTAGGAGTCTGTTTGCACACTTCTCAAGATAATATCTAAATGTACATAATAGCCTGTGCCGATTGAAACGAACAGTGAAATCGAGAATGAAAATTTTTGCAAGTATTTGTCGTTCTTGAAAGAGCAGAGTGTTTGCCCACATATACGAGGGCTATTCGGAACGTAACGAACGATAGGTTGCGAAATGGAAACCACCATAAAAATCATAACTATTTTATTTGTAATGGTTAGCTACACCTTCCAGCTACTTCTCTACACAGTCGCCACTCAGACTTGGACATCTGTCGTAGCGTTGTCTTAACTTTTCAATTCCCTTGTTATAGAAGACAGCCGCCAGCGCTTTTTGACAATTTTCTACTCTGGTTTGCAGCTCGTTGTCTGTGTCAAAATATTGTCTTCATAGCCAGCGGTTCATCTGAGCAGAGATGAACCTCAGGGGTAGCCAATTACGGGCTGTATTGTGGGTGATCAAACACTTCCCATCGGAAACGCTGCAGGAGCACCTTCATTGCCCCTGCAGAGTGCGGCCGAGAATTGTCGTGTAGAACGAACAGCATGACAGTTATGCTATGTGGATTGCATAGATTAAGGCGAAATCTTTCGTCTGACCCCCCCTACTCGGCGGAAGACGCTAATTTCTAACCATCTTTACGTTCTCACTGTGAGCTCAGAACTGAAAAGAGCGACATGATGCGATCGACGGGCGTACTAGACACAGTGCCCAATGCATCTGTGCAAAGCTTCATCAGATTTTCACTGTATTTTCCATTTCGCGACCGATCGTTCCTTACTTTTCGAATAACCCTCGTACACTGATGATCCAAAACATTATGACCACTAACCACCCTGAGGATGAATACCGCTTGGTGGCAATGCAGCACATGGCAAGCACACAAGCACAGCAGAGACGAATGTGGAGTCATTATAGCGACGATACGGACTACAATTGATGAAATCCATAACGTAAACCACTCTGACAAAAGGCGATTGTAAAGGCCATTGGCTAGGGAACGAGGACCTCGAAAACGGCGTAGCTGGTCGCTGGTTCGCGTGCCACTGCCGTGAGCGTCTGTGGTCAATGGGTGAAGGACAGTGGAACAACAAGTAGATGACAAGATGTTGTCCACAGCTCATCACAGAAAGTAGTCAGAGGCTTTTCTGCTCTGTAAAGCAGGATAGGCGGCGATCTCTGCCACATCTGGCGACAGAGCACAGTGTTGGTGCCAGCACAAATGTTTCGGAGCACACCATTTAGCGCACATTGGTAAACTTCCGACCCCGCAGCACAAGACACCTACATGATCCCATGTTGATCCATCGACATCGCCAGTTACGACTTCAGTGAGAACAGGATGATCGGAATTGGACCGTGGAGCAATGGAGACGTGTTGCCTGGTCGGACGAACCAAGTTTCTTGTCACATCAGGTCGATGGACGAGACCGGGTATGCCGTCATGAAGGCGAACGGCTGACGAGTTTGTTAGACGTTCTAGCGTCATGTTTATGTTGTTAATGTTGACGATCCAGGGAAGGGAGTGGGTGAAATATGGTGCCGTTATTAAGACGCTGTACTCTTGCCCCACGCAAACCTTTTCGGTGATGCATTCAACCCTGACTTCATTTTTACGGGTAACAATGAGGGACGGCATCGAACAGTGCAGGTGGAGTAGCTCTTGGAACGAGGATATTCGCCGCGAATGGACTGATCTGCCCGTTCTCCCGACTTAAGTCCTATCGATCACGTGTGGAATGCACTGGGGTGATGTACTGCACAACGTCCACATGCGAAAACGATCATTTGGCAGTTGTCAACTGCGCTCATAAAGTAATGGAACGCTGTACCATAACTCCATAACAACCTTGTGGTCAGCACAGATCGAATGCTTTTCTAGATTTCCGAAAAGCATTCGACACGGTACCCCAATGCAGGCTGCTAACGGAGGTACGTGCATACGGAATAGGGTCCCAGATATGTGAACGGCTCGAAGACTTCTGAAGTAATAGAACCCAGTGTGTTGTCCTGATGAGCGAGTGTTCATCGGAGACAGGGGTAGCATCAGCAGTGCCTCAGGGAAGTGTGATAGGGCTGTTACTATTTTCTATGTACTTAAATGATCTCGCAGACAGGGTGTGCAGTAATCTTCGGTTGTTCGCTGATGATGCTATGGTATATAGGAAGGTTTCGAAGATAAGTGACTGTAGTTTCATACAAGATGACCTAGATAAAATTTCTAGTTGACAAAGTTCAAAACCATCGTTCAATATGCATTAAATGAGTATGTGCCAAGCATGATCGTAAGAGATGGAAAAGAGCCACTGTGGTACAACAACCGAGTTAGAAAACTGCTACGGAAGCAAAGGGAACTTCACAGCAAACATAAACATAGCCAAAGACTTGCAGAGAAACAAAAATTACACGAAGCGAAATGTAGTGAGAGGAGGGCTATGCGAGAGGCGTTCAACGAATTCGTAAGTAAAGTTCTATGTACTGACTTGGCAGAAAATCCTAAGAAATTTTTGTCTTACGTCAAAGCGGCAGGTGGATCAAAACAAATTGTCCAGACAGTCTGTGACCAAAATGGTACTGAAACAGAGGATGACAGACTAAAGGCCGAAATACTAAATGTCTTTTTCCAATGCTGTTTTACAGAGGAAGACTGCACTGTAGTTCCTTCTCTAGATTGTCACAAAGATGAAAAAGTGGTAGATATCGAAATAGATGACAGAGGGATAGAAAAACAATTAAAATCGCTCAAAAGAGGAAAGGCCGCTGGACCTGATGGGATACCAGTTCGATTTTACACAGAGTACGCGAAGGAACTTGCCCCCCTTCTTGCAGCGGTGTACCGTAGGTCTCTAGAAGAGCGTAGCGTTCCAAAAGATTGGAAAAGGGCACAGGTCAGCCCAGTTTTCAAGAAGGGACGTCGAACAGATGTGCAGAACTATAGACCTATATTTCTAACGTCGATCAGTTGTAGAATTTTTGACATGTACTATGTTCGAGTATAATGACTTTTCTGGAGACTAGAAATCTACTCTGTAGGAATCAGCATGGGTTTCGAAAAAGACGATCGTGTGAAACCCAGGTCGCGCTATTCGTCCACGAGACTCACAGGGCCATAGACACGGGTTCCCAGGTAGATGCCGTGTTTCTTGACTTCCGCAAGGCGTTTGATACAGTTCCCCACAATCGTTTAATGAACAAAGTAAGACCATATGGACTATCAGATCAATTGTGTGATTAGATTGAAGAGTTGCCAATAACAAAACGCAGCATGTCGTTCTCAATGCAGAGAAGTCTTCAGAAGTAAGAGTGATTTCAGGTGTGACGGAGGGGAGTGTCGTAGGACCGTTGCTATTCACAGTATACATAAATGACGTTGTGGATGTCCGCCGCCGCTAGCTGAGGGGTGCCGGCACGGTAGCTCAGCGTGTTCGGTCAGACTGTCAGTTGCCCTCTGTAATAAAAAAACTGAGTTATTAGATCGACAACGAACTTAAATGGATGTCTTACGACGTCCGCCCCGAGCAGATGAAACGAACAATAGCGAACAAAATGAGATTTAAAAAAAAAAAAAAAAAAGTGGCAACGCGACAGAATGTCAATCCTAAGGGCCCGGGTTCGATTCCCGGCTGGGTCGGAGATTTTCTCGGCTCAGGGACTGGGTATTGTGTTGTCCTAATCGTCATCATTTCATCCCCATCGACGTGTAAGTCGCCGAAGTGGCGTCACATCGAAAGACTTGCAACCGGCGAGCGGTCTACCCGACGGGAGGCCCTAGTCACAGGACATTTTTTTTTTTTACCTTGTGGATAACATTGGAAGTTCACTGAGGCTTGCCGGGCGGGGTGGCCGAGCGGTTCTACGCGCTACGGTCTGGAATTGCGCGACCACTACGGTCGCAGGTTCGAATTCTGCCTCGGGCATGGATGTGTGTGATGTCCTTAGGTTAGTTAGGTTTAAGTAGTTCTAAGTTCTAGGTGACTGATGACCTCAGAAGTTAAGTCCCATAGTGCTCAGAGCCATTTGAACCATTTCACTGAGGATTTTTCCGGATGATGCTGTAGTATATCGAGAGGTTGTAACAATGGAAAATTGTACAGAAATGCAGGAGATCTGCAATGAATTGACGCATGGTGCAGGGAATGGCAATTGAATCTCAATGTAGACAAGTGTAATGTGCTGCGAATACATAGACAGAAAGATCCTTTATCATTTAGCTACAATATAGCAGGTCAGCAACTGGAAGCAGGTAATTCCATAAATTATCTGGGAGTAGGCATTAGGAGTGATTTAAAATGGAATGACCATATAAAATTAATCTTCGGTAAAGCAGATGCGAGACTGATATTCTTTGGAAGAATCCTAAGGAAATGCAGTCCGAAAACAAAGGAAGTAGGTTACAGTACACCTGTTCGCCCACTGCTTGAATACTGCTCAGCGGTGTGGGATCCGTACCAGATAGTGTTGATAGAAGAGATAGAGAAGATCCAACGGAGAGCAGCGCGCTTCGCTATAGGGTCATTTAGTAATCGCGAAAGCATTACGGAGATAATAGATAAAATCCAGTGGAAGACTCTGCAAGAGAGACGCTCAGTAGCTCGTTACGAGCTTCTGTTGAAGTTTCGAGAACATACCTTCACCGAGGAGTCAAGCAGTATATTGCTCCCCCCTACGTATATCTCGCGAAGAGACCATGAGGATAAAATCAAAGAGACTAGAGCCCACACACAGGCATACCGACAATATTTCTTTCCACGAACAATACGAGACTGGGATAGAAGGGAGAACCGATAGAGGTACTCATGGTACCCTCCGCCACACACCGTTAGGTGGCTTGCGGAGTATGGATGTAGGTGTAGATGTAGATGAATGGCAGCTGGCTCTTAATGTAGAAAAATGTAAGTTAATTCGGATGAGTAAGAAAAACAAACCCGTAATGTTCCGATACAGCATCGGTAGTGTCATGCTTGTCACAATCACGTCGTTTAAATATCTGTACGTAATGTTGTGAAGCGATGTGAAACGGAATGAGTATGTGAGGATTGTGGTAGGGAAGGTCGACTTCGATTTATTGGGAGAGCTTTGGAAAGTGTGATTCACCTGTAAAGGAGACTGCGTATAGGACGCTAGCGCGACTTGATCTTGAGTACTGCTCGGGTGTTTGGGAACCGCACAAGTTCGGATTGAAAGAAGACATCGAATCAATTCAGAGGCGAGCTGCTAGATTTGTTACCGGTAGGTTCGATCTGCATGCAACTGTTGAGTTTTGGAAGCGCAAGTGGGAACACCTGGAGGGAAGAAGACATTCATTTCGAAGAATACTATTGAAAAAGTTTAGAGAACGGGCATTTGATGCTGACTGCACAACGATCCTCCTGCCGCAAACATACATTTCGCGTAGGGACCACGAAGATAAGATATGAGTAATCAGGGCTCATACGGAGGCATATAGATAGTTGTTTTTCCCTCGCTTTGTCTACGACTGGAACAGTAATGGGAACGACTAGTTGTGGGACAGGGTACCCTCCGCCACGCACCGCACGGTGGCCTGCGGTTTATGTATGTAGATGTTTTGCACACCAGTGTCATTAACCAGTCTCGGCAGACGATGAATTATATTCTCCTGCGCTGCAGCTCCTGATAAGTAATTGCATTGGATACTCATCTAGAGGGAGCTGTGTGGAGATAGATAGATAGAATTTGCGGGACCGACTATGTACTATATTTTCACACGATACAGTACCGAGTTTCTGGTCTGTTAGGTTGTACTTTATGGATCGAGTCGTGAACTTTTTATGATGTCGAACGATCAACATTGCAATCTCATTTCACGCCGATGATTTTCCTAGTAGAAGAACGACCGACCGCACTGTTTGTTAAGCTCCATGTATTTCAAGTAACAGCCAGCTACGAGACCAGAACAGTATGTTTTCTCAGGCTCTAACCTAGATTGCATTGCAGGTCTTCCATTGCTGAGTCTACTCCGCGGGTGGATGACAGCTTAGTTTCTCCATGCGGTTCTCGTCAATAGCAAAACTTCAGCATCAGACGAGTGCGGAGTTTTCCAGCGATCTTCGAATGCAGTATTACGTTCAGGAATGCGCGGCGTTTTTACTGAGAAGGCAGAGCAACTCAATGAACGCTCATCTTTTTTCTTCTAACTTGAGACCTCGCACGTTCCATGACAAGTAGACATACGTGATGCGTGTCACGATTGCGACTGATGTGCTTCGCATGAGAGGCATAATAGGGCATTGAAGACTCGCTAGCCTTACGTGCTTACACGAACAAATCATTGCGTGTTGAGTTTATACGCCCTACCACTAAACGTGAAATGTTTTCTGTACCACATTAATCTGAGATGTTGTTATGTTCACTGCATTATACACCAATCCCTTTGCCGGCCGTTGTGGCCGAGTGGTTCTAGGCGCTTCAGTCCGGAACCGCGCTGCTGCTACGGTCGCAGGTTCGAATCCTGCCTCGGGTATGGATGTGTGTGCTGTCCTTAGGTTAGATAGGTTTAAGTAGTTTTAAGTCTAGGGGACTGATGACCTCAGATGTTAAATCCCATAGTGCTCAGAGCCATTTGAACCAATCCCTTTTTCTTGTTGCTCGTTGAAAATCTTCAACAGTACTCTGATAACGCACATATTCTGCTTATGTTTTGGAATCGGGGTCTGTGTACCACTTGCTATGACACAGGAAAGCGTGCTTAATTTTTCAATAATCATTTCAAATATGGGTTCGTCACAAAGAAATAGGTTGTGAAAGGGAACTGGATCTTGCTTTTGTAGCAAAGAAAAAGGATTTTGGTTACGTGTTTATTTCACTTATATTCTAAACAGAACTCTACAATATTAAGCCACTATCCCGGAACCCGAAACAGATTACTAGTTGCGGGTAGTCTATCAAACGGATTACAGAGGCAACAACAATCTGATTTTCAATATTTCGCGTAGTTATTGGCCGAATGGCAAAATTTTAAATTCTGTCATAATCTGCTCATTGAGAGGTGTACTCTCATAAAAGTTTAACACAAGAGAAGTGTTAACAGTTACAAACTGTGTGACTGTCTTGAGGCAGCCAAACTGAAGGCGAGTAAACATCCGGACCTTGTTCAACCAGTATGTGAGAATAAGAGCACGTCTACATCTACATACTCCGCAAGCATCCTTGTGGTGTGTGGCGGAGGGTCCTTGTGTACCGCTGTCACTTCTTGCCTTTCCTGGTCAGTAGCGAATGATTGCCGGTAAGCGTGCATGTGGGCTCGAATTTCTCCAGGTTTATCATCACGGTCTTTTCGCAAGATATACGTAAGAAGAAGCACTAGATCTGAAAACACATCTAGAAACGTACGCTCTCTGAACTTCAAGAATAATCCTCGCTCTGATGCAGAACGCTTCTCCTACAGCGCCCGCCACTTGACTTGGCTGAGCATCTCCGTCGCGCTTTCGTGTTTCCTAGGTGAAGCTGTAACGAAACGCGCTGCCCTTTTCGGATCTTCCATATTTCCTCTATCAGTCCGATCTGCTACAGAACCCATACTGATGACCAATACTCAAGTATCGGTCAAAAGAGTGTTTTGTGAGCTACTTCCTTTGTTGACGAACAACGTTTCCTGAGGTTTCTTCCAAAGAATCTCAGTGTCGTATCTGGCTCACTCTATTAATTCTATGTGGCAATTCAATTTCAAATCGCCCCGTATGCCTACTCCTAGATACAAAGGGTACTACGAAAGTTTTGCAATACGACGCAACAATAAGTCGTAGGAGGCTGATTGTTGCTATGTTATGAGAATGCTTCATACTTGCATTGTAGCCACTGTGCCAAGTCTGTGGGCGCAGTCGTTCATTAGCAGGTTTAAACGGAAGTGCTTGCTATTGCATCGTGGTCACGAAGTGAGATTATGGCGCTTCTGCGGTACAACTTCTCGTGTGGTTTAAACATAGACCGGCACTTTGAAGAAATGACCCTGTACTCGGTGATGTGTGTCCATGTCGTACAACTGTATTCAGGTGGTTGCAAAGAAGAAATTTCGCTCTGCAGGACGCTGAGAGGACGGGATGACCACGATCATCAGTTAGGACGAAAACATTGATGCTGTGTGGAAAATGCTAGACGAAGACAGGCGAGTGACCTACAAGCAGATAGAGGATTCCTTGCACCTGGAATTCGTCCGATTCTACATGATCATCTGCAAGTAAGGAAACTTTGTTGTCTCTGGGTGTCGCAAAGTCTGACAGAAGTACAGATGACACAACGTGTGGCTTGGTACCGGGAGATGTTAAAGAAGTTTTCTAAGGGACAATGTCAGTCCGTGAATAAGACGGTGACAGGTGACGAGACTTGGCTGTACTATTATGACGTGCTGACTAAGATTCAAAACAAATTATGAGTTTTTTAAGATGACGATATGCCCATTGCTGTCAGAAAATCCCGGTCAGTAAAGAAGAAAATGATAGCTGTTTTTTTTTATTTTTTTTAAATCGATTGGAATTGTGAAGCATGTTGTTTTTGACACACAGAAGATAGTCAGAGCTAAGTGGTACACTGAGCAATGCCTGCCCAAAGTCACCCAGTCGTTGAAGAACCTGCGACCGAAGTCTAGAACCGACACTCGGTTCCTCCATCACGACAACGCTCCAACTCACGGCGCCAAAGCATGCACCGAATATTTGCGGGGTACAGAAATGAAACTTCTTGGGCACCCTCCTTACAGTCCAGACCTTGCTCCTTGTGACTACACTATTCCTGCATGTGAAAATGAAGCTGAAGAGAGTACAGTTTTCAAGTGATGAGGACCTCCTCAGGGCTTCTGACAACGGGTGTGCCTTACTCCCTACAGACATTTGGGAGAACTGGTTTAGGGACTGGTTTCGGAGGATAGAGAGATGTATTCAATTTGGCGGAAATAACTTCGAAAAAACTGAATAAATAAAGCTGTATTGGAAAACTTTCCTTGTATCCTTTGTGTATGAAGGATGTAACTGCTTCCAGATATTGTTCTCAAATTGTGTAATCATACAATAAAGGGCCTTTGTGTCTGTGTATTCGGAGTACGGTACTTGTTTATGCTGAGGGTCAATTGGCACTCCCTGCACCAAGCGTCGATCCTATGCAGGTTTTCCTGCATTTCGCTAGAGTTTTCTAGCGTCGTGACTTTTCTGTATACAATAGCATTATCCACGAAAATCCTCATGGAACTTCTGACGTTACCTACTTGGTCATTTACATATGTTGTGAAAAGTAATGGTCCTGTAGCACTCAGCTGGGACACGACCGAAGTTACTTTTACGTCTGAAGGATTCCCTCCGTTCCGAATAACATGCTGTCTTCTGTTTGCTATAAACTCTTCAGTCCAATCACACAGTTGGTCAGGTATCCCATACGCTTGTGCTTTGTTTACTAGGCGGCGGTGTGGTACAATATCGAACGCCTTCCTAAAGTCAGGGAACACGGCATCTACCTGGGAATGACCTGTGCTCATTTCCAGTCAGGAACGTTTCCCTCTTCGGCACTCATAACCTCGAACAAACTTTGTATATAATTTCAATCCTTTACGAAACCTCCAACACAATGAAGAAATTCAAGGAGAATCAAGAACAGCTGCCAACATGAGTAACGTAGAAGTAAATATCCTCGCAGTAGTGAAGAAACTTAAATCACTTAATAAAAGCAAGTCTTCTGGTCCAGACTGTATACCACTTAGGTTCCTTTCTGAGTATGCTGATGCATTAGCTCCGTAGTTAACAATCATATACAACCGTTCGCTCGACGAAAGATCTGTACACAAAGACTAAAAACTTGCACAGGTCACACCAATATTCAAGTAAGGTAATAGGAGTAATCCACTAAATTGCAGGCCCATATTATTAACGTCGGTATGCAGCAGGATTTTGGAACATGTATTGTGTCCGAACATTATGAACCACATCGAAGAAAGCAGGCTATTGACACCCAGCCAACATGGATTTAGAAAAAATCGTTCTTGTGAAACACAACTAGCTCTTTACTCGCATGAAATGTTGCGAGGTACTGACAAGGGATTTCAGATCGATTCCGTATTTCTGGATTTCCGGAAGGCTTTTGACAACGTGCCAAACAATCGGATTGTAGTGAAATTGCGTGTTTATGGAATAGCATACAGTTATGTGACATGGATTTAGAAAAAATCGTTCTTGTGAAACACAACTAGCTCTTTACTCGCATGAAATGTTGCGAGGTACTGACAAGGGATTTCAGATCGATTCCGTATTTCTGGATTTCCGGAAGGCTTTTGACAACGTGCCAAACAATCGGATTGTAGTGAAATTGCGTGTTTATGGAATAGCATACAGTTACGTGACTGCCCCCCCCCCCCCCCCCCCCATGAACCATGGACCTTGCCGTTGGTGGGGAGGCTTGTGTGCCTCAACGATACAGATACCCGTACCGTAGGTGCAACCACAACGGAGGGGTATCTGTTGAGAGGCCAGACAAACGTGTGGTTCCTGAAGAGGGGCAGAAGCCTTTTCAGTAGTTGTAGGGGCAACAGTCTGGATGATTGACTGATCTGGCCCTGTAACACTAACCAAAACGTCCTTGCTGTTTTGGTACTGCGAACGGCTGAAAGCAAGGGGAAGCCGTAATTTTTGCCGAGGGCATGCAGCTTTACTGTATGATTAAATGAAGATGGCGTCCTCTGAGTAAAATATTCCGGAGGTAAAACAGTCCCCCATTCGGATCTCCGGGCAGGAACTACTCAAGAGGACATCGTTATCAGGAGAAAGAAAACTGGCATTCTACGGATCGGAGCGTGGAATGTCAGATCCCTTAATCGGGCAGATAGGTTAGAAAATTTAAAAAGGGAAATGGATAGGTTGAAGTTAGATATAGTGGAAATTAGTGAAGTTTGGTGGCAGGAGGAACGCCTTTTGGTCAGGTCAATACAGGGTTATAAATACAAAATCAAATAGGGGTAATGCACGGGTAGGTTTAATAATGAATAAAAAAATAGGAGTGCGGGTAAGCTACTACAAACACCATAGTGAACGCATTATTGTGGCCAAGATAGACACGAAGCCCACGCCTACTACAGTAGTACAAGTTTATATGCCAACTAGCTCTGCAGATGATGAAGAAGTTGATGAAATGTATGATGAGATAAAAGAAATTATTCAGGTAGTGAAGGGAGATGAAAAATTAATAGTCGTGGGTGACTGGAATTCGACAGTAGGAAAAGGAAGAGAAGGAAACGTAGTAGGTGAATATGGATTGGGGCTAAGAAATGAAAGAGGAAACCGCCTGATAGGATTTTGCACAGAGCATAACTCAATCATAGCCAACACTTGATTCAAGAATCATAAAAGAAGATTGTATACATGGAAGAACCCTGGAGATACTAAAAGGTTTCAGATAGATTATATAATGGTAAGACAGAGATTTAGGAACCATATTTTAAATTGTAAGACATTTCCAGGGGCGGATGTGGACTCTGACCACAATCTATTGGTTATGAACTGTAGATTAAAACTGAAGAAACTGCAAAAAGGTGGTAATTTAAGGAGATGGGACCTGGATAAACTGAAAGAACTAGAGGTTGTACAGAGTTTCAGGGAGAGCATAAGGGAACAATTGACAGGAATGGGGGAAAGAAATACAATAGAAGAAGAATGGGTAGCTTTGAGGAATGAAGTAGTGAAGGCAGCAGAGGATCAAGTAGGTCAAAAGACGAGGGCTAGTAAAAATGCTTGGGTAACAGAAGAGATACTGAATTTAATTGATGAAAGGAGAAAATACAAAAATGCAGCAAGTGAATCAGGCAAAAAGGACTACAAATGTCTCAAAAATGAGATCGACAGGAAGTGCAAAATGGCTAAGCAGGGATGGCTAGAGGACAAATGTAAGGATGTAGAGGCTTGTCTCACTAGGGGTAAGATAGATACTGCCTACAGGAAAATTAAAGAGACCTTTTGAGAAAAGAGAACCACTATCATGAATATCAAGAGCTCAGATGCAAACCCAATTCTAAGCAAAGAAGGGAAAGCAGAAAGGTGGAAGGAGTATATAGAGGGTCTATACAGGGAGTAGACAACATTCCATTGGAACTACTGACGGCCTTGGGAGAGCCAGTCCTGACAAAACTCTACCATCTGGTGAGAAAGATGTATGGGACATGCGAAATACCCTCAGACGTCAAGAAGAATATAATAATTCCAATCCCAAAGAAAGCAGGTGTTGACAGATGTGAAAATTATCGAACTATCAGTTTAATAAGTCACAGCTGCAAATACTAACGCGAATTCTTCACAGACGTATTGAAAAACTGGTAGATGCCGACCTCGGGGAAGATCAGTTTGGATTCCGTAGAAATGTTGCAACTCGTGAGGCAATACTGACCCTACGACTTATCTTAGAAGAAAGATTAAGGAAAGGCAAACCTACGTTTCTAGCATTTGTAGACTTAGAGAAAGCTTTTGACAATGTTGACTGGAATACTCTCTTCCAAATTCTAAAGGTGGCAGGGGTAAAATACAGGGAGCGAAAGGCTATTTACAATTTGTACAGAAACCAGATGGCAGTTATATGAGTCGAGGGACATGAAAGGGAAGCAGTGGTTGGGAAGGGAGTGAGACAGGGTTGTAGCCTCTCCCCGATGCTATTCAATCTGTATATTGAGCAAGCAGTAAAGTAAACAAAAGAAAAATTTGGAGTAGGTATTAAAATCCATGGGGAAGAAATAAAAACTTTGAGGTTCGCCGATGACATTGTAATTCAGTCAGAGACAGCAAACGACTTGGAAGAGCAGTTGAACGGAATGGACAGTGTCTTGAAAGGAGGATATAAGATGAACATCAACAAAAGCAAAACGAGGATAATGGAATGTAGTCGAATTAAGTCGGGTGATGCTGCGGGAATTAGATTAGGAGATGAGACACTCTAAGTAGTAAAGGAGTTTTGCTATTTGGGGAGCAAAATAACTGATGATGGTCGAAGTAGAGAGGATATAAAATGTAGACTGGCAATGGCAAGGAAAGCGTTTCTGAAGAAGAGAAAGATGTTAACATCGTGTATAGATTTAAGTGTCAGGAAGTCGTTTCTGAAAGTATTTGTGTGGAGTGTAGCCATGTGTGGAAGTGAAACATGGGCGATAAATAGTTGAGACAAGAAGAGAATAGAAGCTTTCGAAATGTGGTGCTACAGAAGAATGCTGAAGATTAAATGGTTAGATCACATAACTAACGAGGAGGTATTGAATAGGATTGGGGAGAAGAGAAGTTTGTGGCACGACTTGACTAGAAGAAGGGATCGGTTGGTAGGACATGTTCTGAGGCATCAAGGGATCACCAATTTAGTACTGGAGGGCAGCGTGGAGGGTAAAAATCGTAGAGGGAGACCAAGAGATGAATACACTAGGCAGATTCAGAAGGATGTAGGTTGCAGTAGGTACTGGGAGATGATGAAGCTTGCACAGGATAGAGTAGCATGGAGAGCTGCATCAAACCAGTCTCAGGACTAATGGTTCAAATGGCTCTGAGCACTATGGGACTCAACTGCTGAGGTCATTAGTCCCCTAGAACTTAGAACTAGTTAAACCTAACTAACCTAAGGACATCACAAACATCCATGCCCGAGGCAGGATTCGAACCTGCGACCGTAGCGGTCTTGGGGTTCCAGACTGCAGCGCCTTTAACCGCACGGCCACTTCGGCCGGCAGTCTCAGGACTGAAGACCACAACAACAACAACATGTGACTGGATTCGTGATTTGCTGTCAGAGAGGTCACAGTTCGTAGTAAATGACGGAAAGTCTTCGAGTAAAAACAAATTGCAAACGATTTAGAAAAGATATCTATATTGTGCGACAATTGGCAGTTGACCCTAAATAACGAAAAGTGTGAGGTCATCCGCATGAGTGCCAAAAGGAATCCGTTAAACTTCGGTTACACGATGAGTCAGTCAAATCTAAAGGCCGTAAATTCAACAAAATACCCAGGAATTACAATTACGAACACCTTAAATTGGAAGAAACACGTAGAAAACGTTGTGGAGAAGGCTAACCAAAGGCTGCGTTTTATTGGCAGGACACTTAGAAAATGTAACAGAAATACTGAAGAGGCTGTCTACACTAAGCTTGTCTGTCCTATTTTAGAATACTGCTTCGCGGTGTGGGATCCTTACCAGAAAGGATTGAAGGAGTACATAGAAAAAGTTCACAAATTACCGCGAAATAGGGGAAACGGTGTCACTGAAACGGTACAGTATTTGGGCTGGACGTCATTAAAACAAAGGCGTTTTTCGTTGCGGAGGAATCTGCTCACGAAATTCTAATCATCAACTCTACATAGGGAGACACGATCACCATGATAAAATAAGGGAAATCAGACCTCGTACGCAAAGATATAGGTGTTTTTTTCTTTCCGCGCGCTGTACGAGACTGGAATAATAAAGAATTGCGAAGGTGGTTCGAGAACCCTCTGCCAGGCACTTAAATGTGGTTTGCAGAGTATCCATGTAGATGTAGATGAGATTACCGCTTACTACATTTTTGGTGGTCATGGGGGTAAAACTTCAGCATCAGACTTGACGTTTTAATCTATTTACTCCTTTACTAGGCATTGACTATACATTTTCCAGATAGTGTCAACATATAACTCGGAATGGCCTGCAGAATTACATCATCGTACGACACACATTCAGCAAATATGATGTCACAAATATTAAGATGTGCGAAAAAGATTCTTTTACTGAAAATGTGGTGGAAATTACACATGCTATATTACGCAGTGTTTCATAATGAGAACACTTTGCGACTTCCAACAAACTAAGCATAGTTTAAGCTTCTTACATGCCTGACGTCAAGTAT
This sequence comes from Schistocerca americana, assembly GCF_021461395.2. Taxonomy (NCBI): domain Eukaryota; kingdom Metazoa; phylum Arthropoda; class Insecta; order Orthoptera; family Acrididae; genus Schistocerca; species Schistocerca americana. The sequence continues at coordinate 152,023,541 of NC_060124.1, forward strand.
TTAACAGATAAACTCATTTGTAAAGTAATCAAACGTTTGAAGCTGTTTTATACATGGGAATTCGTTTTTTTTTTTTTTTAAGAATCGGGTATTTACTGGTGTCTGCCATTACTACACGCTCACGGTAATGGTGAGCCTACTGAAACAAAAATTACTTACCCATTCAGAAAAGCAAACTGCTCGTTTTATGTACCAAGCGAGGTGGCACAGTGGTTAGCACACTGGACTCGGATTCGGGAGGACGACGGTTCAAACCTGCGTCCGGCTATCCAGATTTAGATTTCCGCGGTTTCCGTAAACTGCTGCATGCGAATGCCAGGATGCTTCCTGTTGTATCCTGGAAGTGCGAAACAATAAAGATTGGCGGTGTGAGTGGAAAAACAAGTTTAATCTCTCAATTGCAGTTCACACAAGATCTGAATGCAAACACTGACAGATGGAATTTTACACTGAATTCCTATCATAATCGTACAACACCGTTCCTTCGAAGTCCGCATATGTCCGTAGTTACAAGCGGTGAGTCCAAACACTTCTTGAGACCGCAGCCTGACATCGCACTGGCGTCCGTGGCAGGGCGTGAGCTTTTTAAGCAGCCGGTTCGCGGAACACAGGCCGCCGATGAACTCGCAGTGATGTGGCATGGCGTGATTGCCACATAGTCGGTAGGTTACTATTTTCCGTATGTACGCCGCCTGGCGTTCCTGGGGTTAGTGCGGAAGCGGCGAAGGGGTGGTGGCGCCTGCGCTGTTACTTACGAATGGATGACAGTGTATTTCAGAATTTGCTCAGTAAAGTGGCTTCTCATATTACAAAACAGTTCTCATATTACAAAACAGAATACTCTCTTGAGAAAGCTATATGTACAGAAGACAGGCAACCTGCAACCCTGCAATTTATTGATGCAAGAGAGAGCTACTCCAGTTTACAACACAGCACTCGAATATCACATTTCATATTTCTTTGGCAAAGACATAAGATCAAATATTCATCAAATTTCTTTGACAATGATCTTTGATGCGGCGCTAAAAAGGGGTATTACACTGTCGTCATATTTTTCATCAGATTTCAAGATGGCAGGTAACAACTTGCTATTATCCGCTGCAGTCGCTAGTACCACAATTGCATTGTGTGTGTATTTGGAAGAAAAGCGGCGGAAAAAAGGAAACATACTTGGGTTACGCCATAGGTATTACGTCGAGATAATAAAACCATTCAGCAAAATTTGTTGCGAGAGCTGCAAGTGAGCGAAGTCAAGTCTGATGTATAAATTACTTACGAATGGATGACAGTGTATTTCAGAATTTGCTCAGTAAAGTGGCTTCTCATATTACAAAACAGAATACTCTCTTGAGAAATGGTATATGTGCAGAAGACAGGCAAACTGTGACACTGTGATTTCTTGATACAGGAGAGAACTACTCCAGTTTACAACACAGCACTCGATTATCACATTGCACATTAATAAAAATAATTCCAGAAACGTGTGAGGCGATCTATAAAGTACTGAAGGGGGAATATGTGAAGGTAAATAAGTGTTTAGTACACTATATGGGCAATAAAAACTATATTTGTTTGTGAATAATTTAATTAATGGAATTAGTGCTCCAACAATTACAAAATTAATAAAATGTACGACACAGATGAAGCGCTTTTTAACTTCTGGTATCCAGAGCTCAAAAATAGACAAAGTGGAATGGAGAGCTCCATTCAGCTTGCCTGGAAAGCTGCCTGGGTGTTTCCAGATGTAGAGTTGGATGGTTGTAGCTGTGATTGTGGATATGAAGACGCCTACAGTATATTCCACCTGCTCATCAACACACAACTGATTGCAAGCACAGTGCCCCATGCTCACACCCCATCCTAGTCGAAGCAAGTTTATTAAAAAAAAGAAAAAGAGTCGAAGAAACACACTAACTTTGAGACCATATTTAGAAACACACTACAGAGACGTCAAATAGCTGTAGCGACGCCAGCGCTCCTGGCGGTTACATTCCACATTGCAGTGAACAGAAGACGAACGAGTTTTATGATCAAATCTACGGCGAGGCCCTAGATATGATCATATTTATTTGACGACGGGCGAGATTTGACAAAGTTGTCTATGACACAATCAATTTTCTTTGACAGAGATATTTGACATACCAACTTTGACAAAGAAATATGATAGTGTGATACTGGCCCATGCGGCAGAGGTCCGCCGCCTATCGGCCATGAGCTGAACACAGTCTGATTCCTGGCCGTGAAAGCTGTGCGCCACGGTACGGTCATTGATGATACTGCAGTTCCCGATCCTTGACATAATCCGAGGTCGTGCGCCGTCTCTAATGACCTCGATGTCGATGGGACGTTACACCAAATCTTCCTTCCTTCCTTTCTTTCCTATTATGTGCGCTGGCACGAGATGGGCAGTTGTCTCTCTGCCACCGGAGCACGTCGTGATAGTGAAGAAGCGCGTACGTGCCAGTAACTTGTTCTGGATCATCGTGGTAAGAAGGGTCGACATGGAAACGCAAGAGAATGAAAGAAATAATCTGTCGTGTTTGGACACAGTAATAATCACGCCCTGAATGAAGTAGCGCGACTCGTTGACGTATCAACGCGGACTGTTCAACGGGTCTGCTCTGATCCCCCATCCTATAATTACTGATTCAGATTAATTATTTAAATTGTCTCTGTTGATTTTCATAATTCGTACTTCGTAAGAGCACATTAAGCAGACAGGAGGGTAAGTTCAGAAATGTCCATTGATCAAAATAATTGGTACGTAGCCGGTAAAAATTCTTCTTCGTTGCTTTTCGTGGTTGACGTCTAGGGGTCTTCTCTCTCGCTTTTCTGTAGAATATTGTCGAAATATTTGGATTTGCAGGAGTTCACGGGTTTGATCTTGTTGTAGAATTTCCATCAGAAAAATGAACACGATCCAGCTTTACCGCGCGACCGCTACGGTCGCAGGTTCGAATCCTGCCTCCGGCATGGATGTGTGTGACGTCCTTAGGTTAGTTACGTTTAAGTAGTTCTAAGTTCTAGGGGACTGATGACCTCAGAAATTAAGTCCCATAGTACTCAGAGCCATTTGAGCCAGCTTTGACTTTCTCGATATGTTCTTGAAATCATTTTACAAATTTTAAATAACCACTTTTCTTTGTGGTTCATAATTATAAAAAGATACTTTCGAGCATTGTTATTATAGACATAATGGGCAATACTCCCCTAACTCTGACCACATGCGACCATACACAACTTCTCTCCGTAAAATGGTCCCCAGCAACTAACTTACTTTACCCACTGATAGTCCAAAGACTGTTAAATACAAAGATAACAAAACATTCCTGCATGCTTACATACGTCTCTGACATTTACATTCATCAGAATTATCAAGACAGTTTTTTATAAGAAATATTTACAAAATTTATTACAATTAAAATAGGATATCGCAAAATGTGTGACAACATCTTGTACGAGGTGCATTCAAGTTCTAAGGCCTCCGATTTTTTTTCTCCAGACTGGAAAGAGATAGAAACATGCGCATTGTTTTAAAATGAGGCCGCGTTCATTGTCAATACGTCCCAGAGATGGGAGCACTGTACGGCAGATGGAATTTTACCGCCAGCGGCGAGAATGAGAACTGTTTTAAATACTTAAAATGGCGACGTTTTCCTTACTTGAAGAGCATGCAATCATTCGTTTTCTGAATTTGCGTGGTGTGAAACCAGTTGAAATTCATCGACAGTTGAAGGAGACATATGGTGATGGAGTTATGGATGTGTCGAAAGTGCGTTTGTGGGTGCGACAGTTTAATGAAGGCAGAACATCGTGTGACAACAAACCGAAATAACCTCAGGCTCGCACAAGCCGGTCTGACAACATGATCGAGAAAGTGGAGAGAATTGTTTTGGGGGATCGCCGAATGACTGTTGAACAGATCGCCTCCAGAGTTGGCATTTCTGTGGGTTCTGTGCACACAATCGTGCATGACGACCTGAAAATACGAAAAGTGTCATCCAGGTGGGTGCCACGAATGCTGACGGACGACCACACGACTGCCCGTATGGCATGTTGCCAAGCAATGTTGACGAGCAACGACAGCATGAATGGGACTTTCTTTTCGTCGGTTGTGACAATGGATGAGACGAGGATGCCCTTTTTCAATCCAGAAACAAAGCGCCAATCAGCTCAATGGAAGTACACAGATTAACCGCCACCAAAAAAATTTCGGGTAACCGCCAGTGCTGAAAAAATGATGGTGTCCATGTTCTGGGACAGCGAGGGCGCTACGGTAACAGGTGCATCCTACGAAAATGTTTTGAAGAACAAATTCCTTCCTGCACTGCAACAAAAACGTCCAGGAAGGGTTTCGCGTGTGCTGTTTCACCAAGACAACGCACCCGCACATCGAGCTAACGTTACGCAACAGTTTCTTCGTGGTAACAACTTTGAAGTGATTCCTCATGCTCCCTACTCACCTGACCTGGCTCCTAGTGACTTTTGGCTTTTTCCAACAATGAAAGACACTCTCCATGGCCGCACATTCACCAGCCGTGCTGCTATTGCCTCAGCGATTTTCCAGTGGTCAAAACAGACTCCTAAAGAAGCCTTCGCCGCTGCCATGGAATCATGGCATCAGCGTTGTGAAAAATGTGTACGTCTGCAGGGCGATTACGTCGAGAAGTAACGCCAGTTTCATCGATTTTGGGTGAGTAGTTAATTAGAAAAAAAATCGGAGGCCTTAGAACTTGAATGCACCTCGTATTGGAAATTACACTTGGAGCATAGAACGTGATGTAGTCAGAGCAGTTTCATTACACCACAAGGAACGCTGTATTACTCCTCAGCCGTGGCACAAAACAGTTTCCGTAAAGAAAAGCGTAACTGATAGGGACTGGAGATGAGTCTCACGCCTTGTCAGCGACCATCGGCTACTGCTGTCAGCGAATACAGGTCCATCTCAACTAGTTTCAGAGCCGAAGTAGCGAAGGAAACTCATGCAATGGACATTTTGAGTCGGGTATCATTGAAAAAGTAATTGCTCTCAGCGGCACATGAAGCTGCGTCTCTCAAAGGGGCCAGACAACACAGTAACTGGACATTAGTTGACTGGAGGCATGTAGTGAGGTCCGACAAGTCACAGTTTTGTCTGTTTACAAATGATGCAACGTGCGAGTGCACCGGTGGTCAGATGACACTTTTGATCAGCAGCGTGTGTCGGGTGTAGTGCAGGCCAGGGGTGGTTGTGTGATGTTTTGGGAGTGCTTTCCGTACTTTGACTCGGGTCGACTCACTTAGGATATCGTGAACACGATCCAGGAGGTTTATTTCTACTTTTCAGTGTCCAAGTGGTGCCCTTTGTTCCATATGATGTTGAGTATGCTGCGTAAGCTCAGATCTTCAAAGATGATAACGGCCGTCTTCGTAAGGCGTGTACACACTAGGCCAACGAGGGCCAACCATCGACACAGACTGGATTCGGCCAACGTTGGTCGCCAAGGCATTGGCATTCAGCCTCTCGTCCACACCAAACGAAGGGCACGGTGCCAAGGGGTTCAGCTCTGTCGAGTCGCAGTTGGCTCTGGTAACTTACCGACGTTGCTCTCATTTTGTTATTGTTATAAAGTAGTGTTTTAGCTATAACTGCACCGGCCGATATTGTGAGGGAAGAAGAAGATTTGGCAGTCGTCGCACGTGCGGCATCTATTTAACTCGAGAAACCAGAAAAATAAGACCAAACGACGGCAGTGCACGGCATCTCTTTTAAAAGTAGGGGCTAGTGTCTTGGGACAAAATTAATGGCTACCTTAAATCTGAACCGGGGTATGGACTATTTAATAATTTTTTTCCTAATGAAAGTTACAGAGTTCGAATTATAATTCAGTTGCGTAGGCCCCAATATTTTTAAGGATGTTGCCTCTTTTGTACGTGCAGCAGAAAGTATAAAGATAACCTCCAGTTTTGCTTGTTTCTCTTTGTTGTTCATGGCGATAAGATGTCACTAAGGTCTCTATTTCCTTTTTGATATCGCGTACTTCTTTCCCTTAAAGGCTCACTTATTTATCTCCGAGTGTCTAATCTTTTCAATTTGTTTCTTATAATCGCTTCGACAAGCAATCGATGCGAATCTGCAGCAGTTTTCTTCAAACGATAACAGAAAACCAATGCTGTCCTCAAATCGTAGTTCGCAGGCACAAAACTCGACATGTTCACGTGTTTGAAACAGATACCGATGTATGGAACTTGAGTTTCTGTGTGTTGACATTCGTCGTCAGCTGTTACAGGAAACAGATGGCGCTGGAGACGGGGTCTCACGGGCACTACACTGGCGGCTACCACCATCTATAGAGAAATTCCGGTTTCACACTTCTACACGTGGTAAATCCTATCGAGCACCTGTGGGACGCTTAGGAGAGACGTGCTGCAGCACGTCCAAATGCGCCAACGACCATACAACTGTCGTCAACCGCTCTAGTGGAGGAATGGAAAACGCCCTACACAGGAACTCCTTAGCTACCTTGCGTCTAGCGTGGGAGCACGTTGCAGAGCGTAGACTGCCGTCCGTAGTGATCAACATCCTATTAAGAACCATGTACTCCCTTTTGTAATATCCAGGGGATGATCGTGAATCGCGATGACTTTAGAGCAATTATTATCTTTGAATAAAAGTGTCATATCTGTTCGCCTCATTGCGTTTTGCTTTTAGTTACCGTCTGTACTAAACCTTTGCAGTTCTTTCTATGTATGGTCCAAGTTTCATGCAATGATGTTGCTTGACAGTGATACAGCATGCGAAAATTACTTCCGCCTTTAATGTTGGCACTATTGTATTAGGTGGAGTCAGTGAATCCACCTCACACTGACAGCTAATGGGTTGCATGGCTAATTAGGCTACCAAACAAGTTGACATCATCGTTTTCAAACTTTGATACTAAGTAGCGCTCGAAGTACCTATTTCCAGAGGAAGGTTCCTGCTGGGAAAATGGCCAGTTTACCGCCGCTTACAGTTTTACTGAACCTTGTCTGTCGTGTTTCTGTACACCCCATATACGCAGTTATTATAGTTAGTATTTAGTTCATCTCTGACAATGGAGGATGTTCGTAGTTTTAGTTTCTCCAGGAATTTTATTGAAATGAAATGATGAAATGATCGTATGGCATTGTTGGCCGGGAGGCCCCATGCGGGGAAGTTTGACCTCCGGATTGCAAGTCCTTTTTAGTTGATGCCACTTCGGCGACTTGCGAGTCAATGATGATGAAATAATGATGAGGACACACAACACCCAGTCATCAGGAGGGAGAGAAAATCCCTGACCCCGTCGGGAATCGAACCCGGGACCCCGTGCGCGGGAAGCGAGAACGCTACCGCAAGACCACGAGCTGCGGACAGGAACTTTATTTATTCGCCATATACGAATATAAGTGACTTTATTTAACTGATACATCTTTTAAATAAACCTACAAAAAGGTGGCAGAAAACAACTGTGACATACAAACTCATGACATTTTATAGTTTCTTTGCTGCATTCAGTGCTTTGTTTTGAATCTATCTTCCGAAGAGCTATTTCAAGGGTATCACTGTACACCAATTTTCTTCTAAATCAAATCATGCCTCCATATTTTCGTAAGGTTTCCGGCAATGTGTCTGTTGTTTGCCGTTAAGTTCATGTCCACCAGGCAGCTTGACCATGTCAGTGATGGTGTTTATCCCTCTCCTTCTCTCCCCCCGCTCCACCTAGTTTGCACTTTTACATCTCTCTCTGTAAAACCGATCGTGTTTTTCGAGAAGAATAAGCTAACTGCAAGAACTACCACGCTCTCCCGTCCTTATATTTCGACATCATGCGTAACAACGCAACCACGATACTACACTACACAAGACCTTGCCACTGTCATTCACATAACACAGGCAAACACTCTAGACATTGCGTAGAGGTAAAAAGGAGAGACTGTCTCCGTGTCTCTGTATCATCCGTTAATATGCACGGATATGGGTTAAAACTGTTTCAACTATGTACGAGCAAAATAAGAACCTTCTCATTTTTTGGTCCGAACTTACAGAAATCTTATTCTATGCACGCATCTGTTTTTCGTTGTAAAATTCGACAATCACAGAAACGTTGTCCAGAAGTAAAAAAAAAAGTGGAATGTTATTTCGAAGGAATCTTATCGAATTCCGGTCCAGGAAGTTTATGATATTCAGAAATCATTTTAGCCCATTTTTTGAATGGTTCATTTATTAATTGCATGCTGTTTCCTTCCCCCATTCATTTCTAGTATGAGCTGGTTTTACTTGTCTGATAATCTTCCTAAACACGTAGTTTTAATCGTAGCTTTTCTGTATGTTGGTATCGACATCAGTACTTTGAGTGACCGAAAGTTTGTGTAGCTAGTACTACTTATTTCCATTCTCACTATAAGCGTCAAAAACCATTGTATGTACGCTTCCTCATTTCTCATACCTCATGGTGTTCTTTCAGTGAGATGTGTACAGGAAGAAATTAATGCATTGTCCTTGGAACGCTCTCTTCAGAGAGACCTTTGAGTCGTCATAATAATATCCGTCTTTTATTGCTGCGTGGACACTCACAAATCATTCTTGGGATCTTGTCAGTATCTACATTCACATCCAGGAGGCAACATGAGTGCTGGCCATGGACCGCATCAGAACCCTGAAAGCCGGCCACGGTGGTCTAGCGGTTCTAGGCGCGCAGTCCGGAACCGCGCGACTGCTACGGTCGCAGGTTCGAATCCTGTCTCGGGCATGGATGTATGTGTTGTCCTTAGGTTAGTTAGGTTTCAGTAGTTCTAAGTTCTAGAGGACTGATGACCACAGATGTTAAGTCCCATAGTGCTCAGAGCCATTTGAACCATTTTTTTGAACCCTGAAAGTGACTTTACATAAGATAAACTACACAGAATTCTCCAAGTGGAGGGTAACTGCTGCTGGAACACCAATTTTTGTTTGTGTAACGGCAACTATTTAAAGCAAAGGGAGTCGTCACGGCCTCATTGAAAGGAGCAAACACACATTTTGAATGATTTAATATATAGGGCTGTTGAATAACTAAAAGTGACACAGGAATTAGAAAAATAAAGTCAAAACGCCCAGAAGGTGACTTGAAACTCTGAGAGTGCATCACAGTATTCATTTTAACACATTGTGAGCGAAGTAAAGTATACATATTTAATCTCACGAAGAAAGGAAATCTAATAATCGAAAAAATGTAAGAGACGACTCCGTTTTTTTTTTTTTTTTTTTTTGGTGAATACTCAGCTAAAACTAATTTGCAAAAATTAAAAAGCGTTTGAATATTTGCCTTAAGAGAAGGGTCTCTCAAAAAGATTATTGCTCTTCCGTAAATGGCTCTTCCTTACAAATTCATAAAATCAATAAAAATTTGGGCTACTTTAGTAGATATTTCACAAAAAGAGGTGGACGACGATTGTGGGGAAAATGTTGACCGTTTTCGATGGCACAACATAAGATTTAATGTATATCATCGTAAAAATTCAAAAATCTGCGTAGACGAAAACATTTGTTCAGTTGATGATGTCCTAAACTTATAGCGAAATACAGATGCAAGGATACTTTCACTAATAAGCGTTGTTGTTCCCAATGCCATTGGAGACAATACGGAGTATATACTCCTGAAGAAAGCAAGTCCACGTGTGCTAGTAACAAGGATGCCACAGTAAATGCGACAAGGAAATCAAATACTCTTTTGGTAGTGGTGGGGCCTGAGGATGGCAGTAATCTGCCGCTGAAACTAATAGAATAAAGGCACTCTCAAAATACAGCTGTAGTGGCACTTTTTCTCATACATGTCACCAGCTGAAGACCCTCGTCCATCAGTAAGATGCGCACCCATAAATCAGTTGTAAGTGAAGCGGAGCTGTAGTGTTCATGATCAAAATTTTAAGAGCTTCAAGGGAAGGAAAATGAAAAAAAAAACAACAAAAACAAACAAAAACTACAGCTGGACGGAGGGAAGGAGGAAAAATCGAAGTGAAAGAAGGAGGAACTCTCGGAAAACGAGAACGGATATTGGTAAGGGTATGCGATGGTTATTTTATGTGTTTAATGCATGGTCAACCTGTAAAGAATTAGAATAATAATAAGAAGAAGGGTCTTTTTTTTCGTGGCGTCATGCGGAGTCGTCATGTTTCCCTAGATTTGGAAATGTTTGTGGTATTGGGTGGCCAGATGCCCTTCCTGTCGCTACCTCCAGCCCCTCCACCTTTCCCCACTCCTTCCAGAGGCAGAATTTGTGTATCTAAGCGTATATCCTGCCTATCTGTCTGCGACTAGTGTAATCCATGAGAAATTGTGAGAACATTTCGAAATGTTTGCCAGTCGTGTAACTGAGGTGGGATATGGATACCAGCCGAGTATTCACCTAGTGGGATGTGGAAAACCGCGTAAAAACCACATCCAAGCTCACCGGAATGCCGACCCCCGCTCTTAATCCGCCGGTCTGATTCGGCCCGTGGCCGGAGCGTCTCCCCGGATCCCATCTGGGCGGGAAAGAATAACAAAAACAATATCCTCTCCAGTAGAAGCTCGTTCTGCGATTCAGTACCCAATACGGACGAGACGAGGCGAATAAATTAAGATCCAAATAAACAAAGTTCGTTCGTTACTTTATTTCGTAGCAAGGGATCCTATGTTGTGAAGAAGCTCACTGCATCGCGCGTGCGCAGTGGATAGATTTTCAGCAGGCAAACAGTGCGGGCGGAAGCGAGTTCGCGGCCGTCTTCCAAGCACCGTGTGTCTGCCTTATCGTTCTCTTCCGGACTTTCTCGGTCTGGAGACGCGCACTTCGACCTCGGCATAGTAGCGCTGGGAGGCTCCCTCCTTTATATCGTGCGTATAAAATTCACTCTGAGTGATATGTACGCTGGCGCAATAAAATTTGTTACTCTTCACTCAGAGCTGAAGACAGCTCAACTGCGCCTGTAGTCTACAACGACGTACTTGCGATTGCAGTTGTTTTCTTCGGTCGCAGAATTTTTTTTCACTTGCGCTGATTTGTTTCAGATGTCTATCTTGCTTCGGCCGTCTTGTAAGGCAATTCTGTATGTGTAGCAAAACCTTTTCATTAACGGCACTGTTTATTGCACAACTGTGATGTTTAACAAGTACATTGGTGTCCAAAGTTAAAGCAACAAACCGCTATTTCCCTGTCCTGAGTCTGATACACGATATAATCATACAGACTGTCAAAAGTCGTCAATATGATCGTGTTCTGCACGGAAGATGGCATTCCGGTCAACGGACAACCACGCCAACGAGACATCGTGGCACCTATCAAACGGGGTAGTGTTTGCCGGTTAGTCCCACGTTCACAATCGCTGTGTACACAGTCACAGGCGGTGCAGTATAGCACAGAGAAGACGCCAACCAAACACTGTGGTGGAGGACCATAGGAAGAATGGGAGCAGGACAGTCGCAAACACAGGTGGCCCGATGGCTTAATCAGAATTGTTCTGTTGTTTCTCGAATGTGGCGACAGTTTATAGAGACCGAAACTGTAACCCGAAGATCCGGGCAGAGAATTTCTCGGTCTTTGCAAGCATGTTAATACACCATAAACTTACCTGTCCTGAAAAGATATAATGATAACTACCGTGGAAGCCTCAGAATAAATAGTACTACAGAAGTGTTCAAACTCTGCCATTGAGAAGTAATTTAGTCACTTGACTACACGTTTTTAAAGGCTGGTTTCCATCTTGTTTTGGGTGTTATACGAAGTCGTAATCTGGTTTTTACGTTCTTTTAAGTAAGACAGTAAGAGGTAAAAATGGGAAGCTGCTGCTTGTCATAGAATACGTAAGTTACAGGCAGAACAAGTATCTTGAACAGCTGTACAGTGATGCTTAAACTGGAAGTTTAGATGAATATGCTGAAGATGGAAAACTAATCAGCCGGCCGCGGTGGTCTCGCGGTTAAGGCGCTCAGTCCGGAACCGCGCGACTGCTACGGTCGCAGGTTCGAATCCTGCCTCGGGCATGGATGTGTGTGATGTCCTTAGGTTAGTTAGGTTTAAGTAGTTCTAAGTTCTAGGGGACTGATGACCACAGAAGTTAAGTCCCATAGTGCTCAGAGCCATTTGAACCATTTTTGAAAAACTAATCGATAGAAACAATAAGAGATCTCCGATAACAAAAGAAGAGTTCTTTCTTGCGCTAAATAAGTTAAAATCAAATAAAGCAACAGGGATAGACGACGCCCCTGCATAACTCATACAAGACACAACACAAAAAGTAAGTTGTCTACTGCGGTATGTAAATGTTATGAAAAAGGTATCATACCACTATCACACCACCTGGCTTCACAAAAAAGTAAACTATTGCGTTACCCAAGTGGCAAGATAAAATCATAGAACAGCAGCCCTTCTGCCACATGAATCAAAATTATTACTGTCAATAGTTAAACGGAGGATCAAAAGACAAGTAGATTAGAACTTAAGCAATGATCACTTTGGCTTCAGATCAAGGAAAGGAACGAGGGCAGCAGTACTGGCGCGACATCAAATTTTCGAAAGAAGATTAGAAGTAAACATAAAAAACACGCACAGCATTTGTTGATCTAGAAAAAGCATATAATGTGGTTGCGTGGAAGTTTTTATTTAAGGTAATCCGCAAAATAGGGTTTTACTGGAAGAACCAACGATTAATTAGTGTGTATACAAAAATCAAAGTATTGAATTGGGTATTGATGGTAGCAAGAAATAAGCAAAAAAGAGGAGTAACACTGGGATACCCTCTGTCACCTTCGTATATCGTGTGTTCATCAAGTACGCAATAACAACAGTGAAAGAAAATACGACTGGAATCAAAATTAATGGCATTCATATTCACTGGATCAGATTTACCGATAACACTGAAATAATGGCAGACTCAGAGAAAGAGCTAAATAAAATGCTTTAGGTCTTAAATCAAGAGATAGAAAAAACTAAAACTAAAACTAAAACGAAATACGAAAAAGGAAAAAATCATCGTTATAGACAAGAAAGGAGGTGGAAGTAAGACTGACGTAAAAATAGGCAATGAGGAACTCGAGGCAAGAACAGAATGTCAGTATCTCGCTAGCATAATGGAGGAAAACGGTAGATGTCTCGAGGAAATAAAGAGAAGAATGGCACTGGCTAAGAGTACCTTCCAAAATAAGGACGTGCTACTGAACAAGCACACCAGCTTCCACGCTAAGAAATGATTTGTAAAGATCTTTTTGTGGAGTGACCTGACACGTTTGCATAAGCCTGGACGTTACCAAAGCAGCTCACCTCGAAGCTGGGGAAACGTGGTTCTGAATGCGAAGTACGAGAGCTAGCTGGACTGACCGAAAATGATTGAAATATTTCTACAAGAAAAATGAGAGAAAAAAGAACTGCCGAAACTTCTAGGCCAACGCAAAGCGAAATTCATTAGACACTTCATTAGGTACATTTTTCTACAAAACATCTTTAAAGGCTAGATCCTTGGGAAGGAAACAAAAGGACGACCGACAACATCCTAAAAAATGAAACTTCCTGTCAGATTAAACTTCACAGAAGCTCTTGGAAGGTAGGAGACGAGGTACTGGCTGAACTGAAGCTGTGATGACGGGTCGTGAGTCGTGCTTGCGTAGCTCAGATGGCGCCGGCACTGTAGCTCAGCGTGTTCGATCAGAGGGTTACGTGCCCTCTGTAATAAAAAAAACTGAGTTAATCAATGAACAACGAACTTAAACCGATGTCTTACGACATCCGCCCCAAGCAGATGAAAAAAAAAAAAAGATGGTGGAGCACTTGCCGCCAAAGGCAAAGGTCCAGAGTTCGATTCTCGGTCCAGCACACAGTTTTAATCTGCCAGGAAGTTTTATATCAGCGGACACTCCGCTGTAGAGTGAAAATTTCATTCTGGATCCTAGACTATGATCTTTGAGATGGGATGTTCTTCATACGTGGAGATGAAAAGGAAAGCTGAAGAAACGAAGCTGCGGCTGCAGAAACAGGGCTTATCCTTTTGAAAGAAATAGTGCAGGGAAGCCATTTCATAATGCCACCGCAGTATAATTTATTAAAACAGAGACCCACCTATAAGAGAAGTGCTGTACAAAACCTTAAAAAAAAACCTATGGCTGCGCTTCTTTTCCTGTGACAAATAAATAAAGCGACGTCTGAGGAGCGACATTTGACGCGAACAACCTAAATGAACTTGAATTTATCTCCGCAAAGCTTTGAGCCAAGTTCATTTCAGATATGCAACGCAAATTGTTAAACTACCTATGATACGTGTACAATATCAGTGGTAGTTGTGTGCGGGGCGAATTTGTTTGGCATTCGAAGTCTGCAGAGTGCTTATGGGCAAAAAGATCTGCAGAGGGCTTATGGCCAAAGAAACCTTTCGCAGCATTGTAGTCACACTGCAGCGAAACAATCAATGTATGTTGACGACAAAACTCCTCCTTCGGTAGTCTGAATGCTCGCTCCTTTGATATTCATTACTCGGACTAAAAAGAGAACTTGGAATTTTGGAAATTTGTGGTAAGGTCTTATGAGACCAAACTGCTGAGGTCATTGGTCCCTAAGCTTAACCACTAGTTAATCTAACTTCAACTAACTTACGCTAAGGACAAGACACACGCCCATGCCCGAGGGAGGACTCGAACCTCCGACGTGTGGAGCAGCGCGAACCGTGACAAGACGTCATAGACCGAGCGGCTATGCCACATGGCTGAGAAATTGACACCAGTAATAACAAAGATGTAAAATGATCGGTTTTTCAGTTGGCAGCGCAAATTCTGCACCGAAATTTAATTCAGATCCTTCTTTTTAGAAATTCTTTGATTACACGCCAAAGAGATAATTTCAAGAATTTGACTTTGGTATTACGTCTGAGTAGAAGAGTATGCCTACGATTCTTTGGAAACTAGCTTTGCGGAATGTTGCCTTCACAAAGACAAGTCTCGAGCAACAAGTTTTTGGAACGCGTACGACGACTTTTGTCTCCCCTTAAGAAAATTTGTGAGCTTACCAAATTCTTGCACGTCGTTGTGTTCTTGTAACACGGACAAGAGTAACGAGAAGAGAAAAGGACTGGAGGGTAAATTGGTCCCAGTTCTTGCGACTGGTTCGGCGGGCTCATATCCTGTTCTTATTTAGCCGCAGGAGAGAAAAGTCAACGGGCTGCCCTATTTTTCGGGCCTCGTTATCGTAAAACGGTTCTCCGTACCGAGCCCCGAAACGGAAACTTTTCCAAACCCACGTTAACAGAGATGTCGCTAGCCCTTAAGAAATCGGTTACTGTATTCATATCTTATATTTTCCGCTAGACATTTGACACGTTATAGCTTAACTTCTAAAACATAGTTGACACTACATGTTGCCTAGTGCAAAATTCAAGGCCTTAACTTTAATTATAATAACAAACATTTTGTCATAAATTATTAAATTGCTTGGATTTTATTTCTGTTAGTCTGGGTGGTTATGCGGCGTACAGAGCAGTGTACAGGATCTTGAAATGACATGTCATCAGAGAAGGTGCATTGGAAACTGTTTTCTACATCCACACCTATACTCTCCAAACCGCTGTGAAGTGCATGACACCACTTATTAGGGTTTCTTCCCGTCCCATTCGCGTATGGGAAGAATGATTATTTAAACGCCTCTGTGCGTGCTGTAATTAATCTAATCTTATACTCACAATTCCTACGTGAGGGGTACATAAAGGGTTTTGGTATGTTCCTAGAGTCGTCATTTAAGGCCAGTTCTTGAAACTTTGTAAGTTGGCCTTCTCGGTATAATTTGTCTACATTCAAGAGTCTAATAGTTCAGTTTCTTCAGCATGTCTGTGACACTATTCAGCGGGTCAAACAAATGTGTAATCATTTGTGCTGGCCTTCTCTGTAAACGCTCAGTCTCCCCTGTTAGTCCTATTTGGTAAGGGTCCTCCAGACTTCCGCAACATTCGAGAATGGGTCGCACGAGTGATTTGTAAGAAATCTCCTTTGTAGGCTGATTACACTTCGCCAGTACTCTACCAATAAATCGAAGTCTATCACCTGCTTTACCCACAGCTGAGCCTATGTCATCATTCCATTTCATATTCTTACAAAGTACTACAGCCAGGTATTTGTATTAGTTGGCCGATTCCGACAGTTACTCATTGATATTATAGTCATTGCTTACTACGTTTTTTAGTTTTGCGAAGTACACAATTTTACGTTTCTGGACATTTAAAGCAAGTTACCAGTTTATGCAGTACTTCGAAATCTTATCAAGATCCAACTGAATATTTATGCAGCTTCTTTCAGACTGTACCAGATTACTGATAACTGCATCATCTGCAAACAATCTGAGGTTGCTGTTAATATTGTCCGCAAGATCATTTTTCACATGGTTGGCATCGAGGAGGTCATTTTGCTCGAGATATCTCGTTATGTTGAAGCTGAGAATACGCTCTAAAATTCTACAACAAAGCGATGTCAAGGATACTGGACGGTACTTTAGCAGATCGCTTCAGCTACCCCTCTTGTAGACGGGTGTGACCTGTGCTGTCTTCCAACTACTGGTCACAGCTTTTTTGTTGGAGGGATCTACGATATATTATTGTTAACAGAGGGGCTAACACAGTCGTGAATTTGGTTTAGAATCTGACAGGGATTCCATCGGGCCCCAGGGATTTGTTCAATTTTAACGAGTTCAATCGTTTCTGAACGCCACTGACATCAACATTTATTTCACTCACCTTTTCAGTGGTAAGAAATTTAAATTGGACCAATACCCCTGGGTTTTCCTTTGTAAAGTAACATTTGAAAATGGAATTGAGCATTTCAGCCTTTGCTTTGCTAGATCAATTTCAGTTCCCGTCTCATTCGCTAGGGACTGGGCACTAACTTTCGTGCCACTAACATCCTTTACACATGACCAGAATTTCTTTGGTTTTGTGAAAGATCGTTTGATAACATTCTGCTACAGTAGTCATTCAAGGTATCACGCATTGCCCTCTTGACAGCCAAACACGTTTCATGCAGCCTCTCTCAGTCTATGGTCCTTTGCTTTCTTTTACACCTATTATGCAGTACCTAGTCTGTGTTTCATTAAAAGTTTCCTTACAATGACTGTATACCACGGACGGTCCGTCTCATTATGAACAGTTCTACTGGGTATATATGTATCCAGTGCATGGTTTCTTTTAAATTTGAGCCATAGTTCCTCTATATGTTCCTGCTCTATGTTGAAAGTTTCAAGTTCCTCATTCAGATACGACACTACTGAATTTTTGCCTAGTTCACTGAACACACACATCTCTCTACTTACTTTAGTTTTCCTTTGTACTTTGGTATTAATTGTTACTACAGCTGCTTCATTGCCACTGATACCAGATACCTCAAAGAGGTCAGGTCTATTTGTTGCCATTAGATCTAATACATTTGCATTGTGATTGGGGCTCCGAAGTATCTGTTCTAGATAGTTTTCAGAGGAGAAGACAAAAAGTAATGTTTCGCAACATATTTTGACACGCCCGCCACTAATAAAACTGTAAATTTCCTAATTGATTGTTGGATGATTCAAGTCTGTACCGGTGATTCCAGTATGATTTGGGAACTTACGAACAAGCGAACTGAGGTTTTCTATAAAGTTTTCGGTTAAATCAGGAGGTGAGTATGGTGGGCGATCGAAGGATGCAATTACCATTTTACGCCGACTGTTGATACTGTGTCTTGCCCAAACAACACTGGATGTTTCTGTCTCGGTGGATCTGACTTTTTGTCTGCCGCAACAAATACAGCATCTCTATTTCCCATTACCTAGTCCTTTCGGAATACACCTAAATTTTCCGCAAATATCTCACTTCTATCAATTTCAGGTTTCTGCGAGCTTTCTGCGCCTTTTATAATGTGAGCTTCATTGCTTTTCAGGAGCGCTTAAAGCTCTGGCATTTCGATGCGAATGCTCCGGCAGTTAACTACTAGAATTGTAATACTGTAGCATGTTGGGGGCACTCTTTTGGATCTTACACTTTTGCTTCTGGGTCTCCAACAGCTGACCTTATCTGAACTGGACAGTATATCTAGTATCTAGTACGGGAAGTGTGACCAAATGAATGCAAGTGCACTCCTCTTCTCAGATGGGTACGAGAATTTTCACTGATAGAAACGCAAATCCGAGGGGCGTTCAACAGGTAATGCATTATTTTCTCGGCCGATTTCTGGAATATTCCCGCTTCGGCCCCTATAGCTTCATGAAGTTCCGATTGGTGGCGGCGCCATACGTAGGCTTCAAAATGGCGTCTGTAACGGTGGTGCGTTCCAAGCAGAGAGCTGCCATTGGGTTTCTTTTGGCGGAAAACCAGAGCATTGCATATGTTCATAGGCGCTTGCAGAATGTCTACAGAGACCTGCCAGTGAACAAAAGCTCGGTGAATCGTTGAGCGAGGCGTCTGTCATCATCGCAACAAGATCGCGCAAACCTGTCCGATCTTTCCCGTTCCAATCGGCCGCACACAGCTGTGACTCCTCTAATGTTAGAACGTGCGGATACTCTCATTCGAGGTAACCGCCGGATCACAATTAAACATCTCGCTGCTCAACTGAACTGGACTCTATTGTCATTGCTGACAGACTCGTCCACCAGGTGGGGTACTCAAAGGCGTGTACCTGCACCGTTCTGCCCTACAGCCCGGAACTCGCAGCTTCCGGCTTCCATTTGTTTGGCTCAATGAAGGATGCACTCCGCGGGAAGCAGTAAGTGGATGATGTGGAGGTTATTGATGCAGCAAGACTTTGGCTCCGACGTCGACCAGTAGAGTGGTACCATGCGGGCAAACCGGCCCTCCCAGTAAGGTGACGTAAGGCCGTTCGCATTAAACGGAGATTATGTTGAAAAATAGGGTTTCGTAGCTGAAAGAGTGCCGAATAACGTGGTATATGGGAATCCTGAATAAAAAAAAATGGTTCAAATGGCTCTGAGCACTACGGGACTCAACTGCTGAGGTCATTAGTCCCCTAGAACTTAGAACTAGTTAAACCTAACTAACCTAAGGACATCACAAATATCCATGCCCGAAGCAGGATTCGAACCTGCGACCGTAGCGGTCTTGCGGTTCCAGACTGCAGTGCCTTTAACCGCACGGCCACTTCGGCCGGCGGAATCCTGAATAAAACCAACCTGCTTTCAGAAAAAAAGGTTTTACAATATTTATTGGACGCCCCTCGTAAATGAAGTACAAAAAATGAACGCCACCCTTTACTTAAATACGTTTCTAGTACCAACAAGAAGGTCCCTGTACAGCTTGAGTGAGTATTTCTACAATAACCTAGATGATAGAATATAGGAACACGAGCATTTCTTTATGTAAACCATATCTTCGAAAATGTAGCTTGGAGACTATTGAATCCGATTTGAAGTGTGTAGCGCAGGGCTGCCGACACAACCTGCATATTCTGACTCGGTTTTCTCTCCTTTTTAGTGTCATATTCACTTATTTTCATTGTGTTACAACTTCAATTTCCTTTCGATATTTATTGTTTCTGTTTTCCCAATAACCTTTCTTTTCCTTACATCCTTGTTTTCTTTCTTCCATTTGTTTTGCTCTAGATTTCCTGTTGTTCTGCGTAGTTACTTATATTGATTTAAATTTGATTCTTGGAAGTTTCTCTCTGTTATTTACATCTCGGAGGACTCTTTGGCCCTCGGCCACTTTCGATTTTTATGATTCAAGCTATCGTTTATTTCTTTTTTACAAAAATACTGCGTTATTTGCTTTGCTAATCTGTCCTTCCATAAAGATGAAAGAAGTTAACATTAGGTTTGCCATCACCTATTCAAAATTTTCTTTCGTTAATTTCCTCATTGCTCCTCATTTTCTACTCCTATTTAGTCATTATTGCATGCATTATTTTTCTTACAATTCCGCTTTTTTATTTTCTGTAGTTTCTACTGTTTATAAAAAATGGTTCAAATGGCTCTGAGCACTATGGGACTCAACATCTTAGGTCGTAAGTCCCCTAGAACTTAGAACTACTTAAACCAAACTAACCTAAGGACATCACACACACCCATGCCCGAGGCAGGATTCGAACCTGCGACCGTAGCAGTCCCGCGGTTCCGGACTGCAGCGCCAGAACCGCACGGCCACCGCGGCCGGCTTCTACTGTTTATAATCCATTGTTAAGTATTAACACGCACGCATGTTAGTCAAGGTACTGTAGTACAGTATCTTATTTTCTCTTTCTTTCTGGCGATATGTAACTCGTTATAGATGTCCTTAGTTACAATGTAAACCTTTCCCTTCAAATGACCTATTTTTGTGTCATTTCACTGAAATATTTGAAACTATTTTTTATAATTTATCCCGTATTTTTATGCATTTTTAGCGTGTGTAATGACTTTTTTCGGACAGTGTTCTTGCACCAGCTTCTTCTGACATGTCATTGGAAGCTAAGTGTTATAGTCTCTAACATATTTTGTCAAAGTATTACAAACTTTTTTGCATTTCATCTTAATTGCAGCCTATTTTCTTCCCACTCTGATTAGATGATTTTCGTGATTTCAGGATCCAAACTCCTGACGCATATAGTTTTCTGTGTGTCTTACATCAGTCTTAACTTGAAATGACCTGATATTTTCCTTCTGATTTTCGCATTAGCTCTTACTGACTTAGTCTTCCTCAGTTTTCTGATTTTCATGACTGACTGATTTATTTATTCAGCTTACACCTTACAGCATCACATTTTACAAGTATAAAATAAAGCGGATACAAGAAAAGATAAAATGATATGTATCTGTACACCTTTATGTATGTATGTATGTATACCTGCGTAATAGTGAAAGCTGGAGAGCCGGCAGTAGCTAAAAGAAGTTGTGAAACCCATTTTCCATCGTAGCTGGATACCCAGAGACTCCAGCCCGGTCAGTTAATTGCTGCAGGTGTTGCGTCTAGGAAGTATTTCCAGGTACCCGTCAATATTCTTTTTCGGCAGTCGCGCAAAGTGCTCTTCAGTGTTTGTTCCGGTGCTCTCAAGTTGCAAGTCACCATCACTGGCTATTCCCCACTTGTGTAGCATTGCTTTAGTCACGGTGGGGCCAGTTGTGATAATATTCTGTAACGATTTTCATTTTGTGTTTCGCGAGCTACAATATGTTTTCGAAATGAACAAATTATATGATTGTATAGTGGCTGTTTAACACTTTGTGGCCAATTATGAACTGGAAATTAAAAACCTGTTCCACTCGAGGCCTTCCCTCCCTAAACTCAAACCGATAATATTCAAGTTGATTACCCTTCTTTCTCGTAGTTATTAATTTTTTTAATCTGTTCGCGATAATCCTGTACAGTATTTCACATGTTATGCGCAAAAGTAGCGCTCCTCCGTAGTTTTTCAGATTTACCACCTCACTTTTTATGTAATAGGAGTATTAACTTAACTTTCTGAAAATACATGAAACTAAATTTAGTTTTTATAATTTTCAATTCCAACAATTTCACTAATCATGTTATAGTTCATTGTTCGTCATATGCTTTGTCTAAAACAATTTTGATAATTATTTAATCCCTTTCAAATATATGGGAAAATTGTGTAACTGTACATTGTAGTTTAGTTGTTGAAACGGAGAAGCTTTAAGAGTTCACGAAGCTAATTTTGTTTCATAAGTATTGTGGCTATTTTGTCATTTAAAAACTGTAAAAAATTTCTCGTTTTCTATTTGTGTTCACAATCATAAAGAATTATCATAACCACTGAAGCTCATCAAACAGAAAATGCACTCTAAGACAAAGAAATAAACGGCGCAATACGAAGAAATAATCCGAATGGGACCGAAATCGGCAGATTTGATGTAAATGTACTGACACATGATTACAGTTTCAGAAAAATTGTATGATTTATTCAACTGAAAGAGTTCCACAAACTGAGTACTTCAATGATGCGTTGGTTCACCTCTGGTCCTTATGTAAGCTGTTATTCATTTGGCTAGGCATTGATTGACAGAGTTGTTGGATGTCCTCCTGAGGGATGCTGTTGATGTTGTGGTCTTCAGTCCTGAGATTGGTTTGATGCAGCTTTCCATGCTACTCTATCCTGTGCAAGCTTCTTCATCTCCCAGTACCTACTGCAACCTACATCCTTCTGAATCTGCTTAGTGTATTCATCTCTTGGTCTCCCTCTACGATTTTTACCTTCCACGCTTCCCTCCAGTACTAAATTGGTGATCCGTTGATGCCTCAGAACATGTCCTACCAACAGATCTCCCCTTCTAGTCAAGTTGTGTCACAAACTCCTCTTCTCCCCAATCCTGTTCAATACCTCCTCATTAGTTACATGATCTACCCACCTAATCTTCAACATTCTTCCGTAGCACCACATTTCAAAAGCTGCTATTCTCTTCTTGTCCATGTTTCATTCCCATACATGGTTACACTCGATATAAAGACCTTCAGACATTTAAATCTATACTCGATTTTAACAAATTTATCTTCCTCAGAAACGCTTTTCTTGCCATTGTCAGTCTACATTTTATATCCTCCCTACTTCGACCATCATCAGTTAGTTTACTTTCAAAAAACCAAAACTTATCTACTACTTTAAGTGTCTCATTTCCTAACCAGATTCCCTCAGCATCACCTGATTTAATTCAACTAGATTCCATTATCTTCTTATTACTTTCCTTGATGTTCATCTTATATGCTCCCTTCAAGACACTGTCCATTGCGTTCAACTGCTCTTCCAAGTCCTTTGCTGTCTCTGACAGAATTACAATGTCATCAGCAAGCCTCAAAGCTTTTATTTATTTTCCTTGGACTTTAATTCCTACTCCAATTTTTTCTCTTGTTTCCTTTACTACTTGTTCACTATACAGATTGAAAAACATCGGGGATAAGCTACAACCCTGTCTCACTCCCTTCCAAACCACTGCTTCCCTTTCATGCCCCTCGACTCTTACAACTGCCATCTGGTTTGTATACAAATTGTAAATAGCCTTTTGCTCCCTGTATTTTACCCCTGCCACCTTCATAATTTGAAAGAGAGTATTCCACTCAGCATTGTCAAAAGTTTTCTCTAAGTCTACAAACGCCATAAACGTAGGTTTGTCTTTCCTTAACCTATCTTCTAAGATACGCCCTAGGGTTAGTATTGCCACGCGCGCTCCTACATTTCCCACTAATCCAAAGTGCTCTTCAAATGGCTCTGAGCACTATGGGACTCAACTGCTGAGGTCATTAGTCCCCTAGAACTTAGTGATCTTCCCCAGGGTCGGCTTCTACCAGATTTCCAGTCTTCTGTAAACGATTAGTGTTAGTATTTTGCCACTTTGACTTATTAAACATATTTCGGCAATTGTCACATCTGTCAGTATCTGCTTTCTTTGGAATTGGAGTTATTATAGTCTTCTTGAAGTCTGAGGGTATTTCGCCTCTCATGCCTTTTGCTCACCAGATGGAAGAATTTTGTCATGGCTGGCTATCCCGAGGCTATCAGAAGTTCTAATGGAGGGTTGTCTACTCTAGGGGCCTTGTTTCGACCTACGTCTTTCAGTGCTTGTGTCAAATTCTTCACGCAGTGTCATATCTCCCTTCTCATCTTCATCTACGTCCTCTTCAATTTCTGTAATATTGCCCTCAACTACATCTCCCTTGCATAGACCCTCTATATACTCCTTCTACCTTTTTGCTTTCCCTTCTTTGCTTAGGACTGTTTTTCCGTCTGAGTTCTTGATATTCATACAGGTTATTCTCTTTTCTCCAAAGGTCTCTTTAATTTTCCTGTAGGCAGCATCTGTCTTTCCCCTGATGACATATGCTTCTACATTCTTACATTTGTTCTCTAGCCATTTCTGCTTAGCCATTTTGCACTTCCTGTCGCTCTCATTTTTTAGACGTTTGCATTCCCTTTCGCCTGATTCATTTATTGCATTTTTGTATTTCTCCTTCATCGATTAAATTCAATATCTGCTCTGTCACCCAAGGTTTTGTACTAGCTCTCGTCTTTTTCATACTTAATCCTCTGCTGCCTGCACTATTTCATCTCTCAAAGCTACCCATTCTTCTTCTACTATATTCCTTACCTGTGTCAATAAATCCCTAATGCTCTCTCTGAAACTCTCTACAATCTCTGGTTCTTTCAGCTTATACGGGTCTCATCTCCTTAAATTCCTGCCTTTTTGTAGTTTCTTTAGTTTTAAGCTGCAGTTCATAACCAATAAATTGCGCTCAGAGTTCACATCTGCTGCTGGAAATGTCTTAAAGTTTAAAACCTGGTTCCGAAATCTCTGTCTTACCATTACATAATCAATCTGAAATCTTTCGGTGTCTCCAGGTCCCTTCCACATACACAACCTCTTTTCATAATTCTTAAACCAAGTGTTAGGTGTGATTAAATTAGGCTCTATACAAAATTCCACCAGGCAGCTTCCTCTTTCATTGCTTTCCCTCAGTCCATGTTCACCTACTACTTTTCCTTATCTTCCTTTTTCTGCTATCTAATTTCAGTTCCCCATGACTATTAAATTTTCGTCTCTCTTAACTACCTAAATAATATCTTTTATCTCATCATACATTTCCTCAATCTCCTCCTCATCTGCAGAGCTAGATGGCATATAGACTTCGTGTCCATCTTGGCCGCAATAATGCGTTCACTATGCTGTACATAGTAGCTTATCCGCATTCCTATTTTTTTATTCATTACTAAACCTACTTCTCCATTACCCGTACTTGATATTGCATTTATAACCCTGTAATTATCTGACTAGAACTCCTGTTCCTCCCGCCACCGAACTTCACTAATTACCACTATGTCTGAGTTTAATCTACCCATCTACCTTTTTAAATTTTCTAATCTACCTGCCAGATTAAGGGATCTGACATTCCACACTCCGATCCTCAGAACGCCAGTTTTGTTTCTCCTGATAAGACTTCCTCCTGACTAGTCCCCGCCCGGAGATCTGGATGGGGGGACTAATTTACCTCTGGAATATTTTCCCAAGAGGATGGCATCATCATTTAACCATACAGTAGAGCTGTATGCCCTCGGGAAAAATTACAGCTGTAGTTTCCTCTTGCTTTCATCCATTTGCCATACGAACACAGCAAGGCCGTTTTGGTTAATGTTACAAGGCCAGATCAGTCGATCATTCAGACTGTTGCCCCTGCAACAGCTGCTGCTCCTCTTCAGGAACCACACGTTTGTCTGGCCTCTCAACATACCACCCCCCCCCCCCCCCCCTCCCGTTGTGGCTGTGCCTATGGTACAAGTTACCTGATCGCTGAGGCACGCAAGCCTCCCCACCAACGACAAGGCCCATGGTTCATGGGAGGGGGGGGGAGGGGGGAGGCCTGAGGGATATCGTTCCAAATTATATCCAATTGGCGTGTCAGATCGTCAAAATCTCGGCCTGACAGAAAGTCCTTGTCCGCAATGCTCCAAACGTGCTGAATTGGGGATAGATGCTGCGACCTTGCTGGCTAAGGTTGGGTTTGGCAACCACGAAAACAAGCAGTAGAAACTCTTACTGTATGGAGGTGGGCACTATCTTACTGAAATGTAAGCCCAGGATGGCTTGTCGTGAAGGGCAACAAAATGCGGCGTGGAATATCGTCGATCTACCCTTGTGCTGCAAGGGTGCCACGGAAGTTAACCAAAAGGGTCCTGCTATGAAATAAAATGGCATCCAAGACCATCACTCCTGGCTGTCGGGCCATATGGTGGGCGACAGTCAGGTTGGTATGCCACCGCGTCTCCAGATACGTCTTCAGCCTGGAATCTCATTGACTGAAGTAGAATTGTCTTCAGTGACGAGTCCCGTTTCGAACTGAGCTCCGACGACAAGCGAAGATGGTGTAGTGAGCCATAATGTTGCGTGAACGTAATGCCTCCAAATCTTGGAACACAGTAAACTCACCAATCAACGTAGTTGCAAAACTGTACTCCTTCCCCATTTTTATGGATGACAATGCGCGACCGCGCCGAAATGTGCAACTGGAGGAGCTCATGGAACGAGAGGATATTCGGCGAATGGAGAGGCGTGCCCTTTCCTTCGCCTTAAATCCCATCGAACACATGTAGAATGCGTTCGGGAGACGCACTGAAGCACGTTCACACGCACCAACGACCGTCCAGCAGTTGTCAGCCGCTATGGTGGAAGACTGGAACGCCCTGCCACGAAAACTCCTTACCGACCTTGTGCTTAGCATGAGTGCATTTTGCAGAGCATCTATTGCCGTCTGTGGTGATCAAATACCCTATTACGGACCATGTCCCACCTTTTTTTAATGCCCATGGGACTACCGTAAACTGTGGCGACTTCACTGTAATTATTGTCTTTCAATGAAAGAGTAATTTCTGTTCGACTCACTGCGTGTTTCGTTCTGTTCCGTATAGAATCTGATAAGAGATTCCACCAAGCTCTGGACATTTATTCAATTTTAGCTGTTTCAAATGTTTCTCAACAATACTGACACTAATATCTATCATTCATGTTTGCTGTGGCACGCGAATTAAATTGGGGCAACACTCCTGGATTTTCCTTTGTAAAGGAATCTGGAAACGGAGTTAAGTATTTCTGCTTTTGTTTTGAGTACCCAGTTGCTGTCTCGTCCACGACTGTCTAGACACTTACTTTGATGCCCTAACAGCCTTTACATACGGCCGTAATTTGTTCAAGTTTTGTGGGAGATCTTCCGATAATATTGTGCCACAGTAGTCGATTAAGGCTTCAAGCATCGTACCGTTAACAACCAAACGTTGTTCTTTCAGCGTATATATTTTGTATTACACCTATTATACGGTAGTCTCTGTTTCTTTACAGTGACCGTATTTCATGAAGAGCCCCTCTTATCATGATCTGTTCTGGTAGATACATATCTGTTAAACGCATAGTCAACTATTTTTTTCAGCTTGAATCACGTTTCTTTTGTGTGATCCTGTTCAGAGCTAAACGTTTCAGCTATTTTACTGAGACATGATTCTGCTGCTACTTGATCTACTTCTCTTAGTTGCCCTTGTAACTTTGGTAATCATTTTTGCTACAATTGCCTGGTGACGGAAGACGCCAGTTTCAGTGTGGTTAGATCTGTTTGTTGCCATTAGATCCATTAGATTCCACCATGAGTGGGCTTCCGATCTATCTGTTTCTGGCAGTTTCAGAAAAGACTTTTGATACTCTTTCAAAGGACTTTTTGTCACGTCTACGTCTTACAAAACTGTGATCATTCGAACTGATTGTTGGATGATTAAAATATCATCAGATGATGACAGTAAGATGGGGAACTTACGTACTAGAAAACTGAAGCTTTCTGTAAAGTTTTTGGTTACATCTGGAAGCAGTTCTGTGGTCGGTAGAGAGATCCAATTTTAAGTTTATGCCCAACCTTGATACTAAGTCTTGCACAAACAATTTCGCATGCAGCTTTAATTTCTATCTCAGTGGATTTGAGTCTCTTGTGTACTGCGGCAAAAGCACCACATCAAGTTCTCGTTAACCTATCCTTCCGATATATACTTAAATTTCCCCAAAAACCACACTGCTATTAATTTCATGTTTTTAGCAGCTTTCTGTACCTAGTACTATAGAGCTTCACTCCCTTTTAAGAGCGCTTCTAACTCCGGATTTTGTTGCTAATGTTTCGGCAGTTAATCATAATACACTGAGGTGACAGAAGCGATAGGGTACCTCTTAATATCGTGTCGGACCTCCTTTCTGCCGACGTAATGCAGCAACTCGACGTGGTGTGGACTCCACAAGTCGTTGGAAGTTCCCCGCAGAAATACTGAGCCATGCTGGCTCTTTAGCCGTCCATAATTCCGGAAGTGTTGCCGGTGCTGGGTTCTGTGTACGAGCTCACCTCTCAATTATGTCTCCTATAGGTTCGATTGGATTCATGTTGGGCGTTCTGGGTGGCCAAATCATTCGCTCGAATTGTCCAGAATCTTTTACAAACTAATCGAGAACAATTGCTGCCCAGTGACATGGCGTATTGTCATCCATAAAAATGACATCGTTGTTCGGGAACATGAAGTCCATGAGTGGCTACAGATGGTTTCCAAGTAGCCCAGCATCACAATTTTCAGTCAATGATCGGTTCAGTTACCCAGAGGACCCACTCCATTTCATGTAAACACAGCTCACACCATTACGGATCCGCCTCCAGCTTCCACTATGCGTTGCTGGCAGCTTGGGTCTATGGCTTCCTGGGGTCTGCGTCACACTCGAAACCTGCCATCAACTCTTACCAACTGATATCGGCGCTCATCAGATTAGGCTACGATTTTCCTGTCGTCTAGGGTCCAACCAATATGGTCAAGAGCACGGGAGAGGCGATGTCTTGCTGTTAGCAAAGGCACTCTTGATGCTGTGGAACGCGAGATATTGAATTAGCTACCGATTTCCGAAATGGAATGTCCTATACGTCTAGCTCCAGCTACCATTCCGCATTCAAAGTCTGTTACTTTCCGTGGTGTGGCTGTAGTCTCAGGAGTCACCTGAGTACAAATAACAGTTCAGCCGATGCGCACCCCTTTGTTTACCTTGTGTGTGCGATACCACGGCCATCTGTATATGTACATATCGCTGTCCCATGAATTTTGTCACCTCCTTGTATTTCTGGGTCTCATACAGCAATCGTTGACTGGACTGCGTAAAAAACCTTTGTGTGCACCCCAAACAGAGTCAGCTAGCTAGAATGTAAAAGGCTCATTTCCTTTGTATTGACAGAGGTTAGTTTTATTGCCTTTCTTTAATACGGGAAGCTATAGAAAACCTGAATTATTGTGGCACTACTGTAATAAAATTAAATTGCTCACTGACGTATACGCAGTGTACAGATCAGAATATGGGCTCTGAGAATGCAATAATGCACTAGCGAACGTATCGGCTAGGTCCACGACACTGTCAGAGGACTGCCAGCAGAAATACGTCATTCTTCGGCGCCTCTGCGTCCCGTTACAGTCGAAGACGCGACCTGCAAACAGAACACTGCGCCAGCGTGACTTGCAAATGTGAACAATACGGGACCGACACGAGCGTCCCGACAAAACGCAGCTCGGAGAATGTAGTTACTCCCGGTTGCTTCTCGAGGTAGTCAGCGGGTCTGCAGGTGTATTAAGAGGATGTGGGTCACACGGAACACTGACCGTGCTACTGGAGCTGGTGCCGGATCTGGAGTGTTATTGTTAATCACCTAAATCTCTCCTTATTTCGATGCAGAAGTTAACATCAGCGATTCTTATTTCCTAAAAGTTGAGTAAAATAGTTCAATAAGTTACAATTACTTGTAATCGTTTACTGGTTCCGTTTAACAAACCATCATCTGATTAGGTTTAGGCTGTCACGAAAACAACAAAATGGGCCACATGAGAAAAACAATATTTGAAATTACACATGCAAAATTTAAGAGATTTATAAAAACGATAAACTGTGAACGAGCCTTAATCCATGGTCCAGCGAAGAAGTCAGTCTCTCTGGGCGTTAAACGGCGGTATCTGCGTTAATGCTGTGTTTCTTGACTTGCGGAAGGCATTCGAGACAATTCTCTACTGTTTTCTAGGGGATAGCACATAGGATTCAACACAACTTCGTTGTAGGATACTCTTCGCTGGTCATGGGGGCTCAGTTTGAACCGGGAGTCATCGCTGAAGACAATTCTACTCCAGTCAATGAGATTCCAGGACGAAAACGTCTCTGGAGACGCTACAAACAGTGGTGGGATACTTCTGACTGTTGCCTGCCATAAGGTCCGACAACCAGTAGTGATCATATGGGGAGCCATTTTTTCCGTAGGGTGGCTGCAGAATGTGGTTGTAGGGGAGACAATAGAAGAAAGGGTTACAGAAAAATATGGGCTTCGTAGTAGGGACGAAAGAGTAGAAACACTAACTGAGTTTTGCAATAAATATCAGTTAGTAACAGCAAATACTCTTATTATGTAAACGGAAGGTGGAGGGCAGAGAAAGGGAATGATTAGAAATGAACTAATGGTATCATCTGCATCGGAACTTTATGCGGAATGAGCAGCGACGAGTAAAAATGTATGCTGGCCCAGGACTCGAACCCAGGATCTCCTGCTTACTAGGCAACTGTGTTAACCACTGCACCACCCAAAGAAACCGTTGATCACAAATGTGCGAACTATCTCGGCATGCTCACTCACTGACCGACTCACATTCCCACCCAGCACCACCCCCTTCCATGTCCTCCATGCTCGCTAATTTTAGGTTCCCACTGGAGGTCAACCGTAAATCTGCATCCATACTGATGGTTGTGGATTCACAGCCCATCATGGCGAATCACGATTATAAGAATGCAATGCTATCTTCTTTTGGACATGTCTGAAAGAACAGACAGCATGCGAAATTTACAGGTGTGTTACATATCATGTGAACTGAAGGTGGAGGAAAGGGGAAATTAAAATCTTGGCAAATTTAAAAGAACGCAAAATCCCCAAGACTGTCAAAATTTTGCAGAGTGTCGAAATATAGCGCGTACTTCCATGGGCTGGTCCCGGGCATGGGTGTGTGTGTTTGTCCTTAGGACAATTTAGGTTAAGTAGTGAGTAAGCTCAGGGACTGATGACCTTAGCAGTAAAGTCCCTTAAGATTTCACACACATTTGAACATTTTTTTTGTACTTCAATGCGAGATGCTTTTAATACTTCCCTCAACGAAACTCTATCTCGAAATCTGGCCGAAAATCCAAAGGAATTCTGGTCATACATAAACCACATCAGTGGCAAGACGCAATAAATACCTTTACTGAGCGATAACAAGGGTGAACTCACTGATGACAGTGCCACTAAAGTAAAGTTATTAAACAAGGTTTTCAGAAACTCCTTCGCCGAAGAAGAAGAAGTACATATTCCTGAATTCCAATCAAGAACAACTGCCAAGACGAGAAACACAGAAGTAGGTATCCTCGATGTAGCAAAGCAGCTTAAATCACTTAATAAAGGTAAGGCCTCCGGTTAAGATTGTATACCAGTCAGGTTTCTCTCAGAGTATGCTGATACAATAGCTCCATATTTAGCAATTATATACAACCGCTCGCTTACAGAAAGATCCGTACCTAAAGACTGGAAAATTGCCCAACTCAGACCAATATCCGAAAAAGGAAGTAGGAGTAATCCGCTGAATTACAGGCCCATATCACTAACGTCCATTAGCATTTGGAACATGTACTGTATTCGAACATTATGAAGTACCTCAAAGAAAACGATTTATTGCCACATAATCAGCACGGATTCAGAAAATATCGTTCTTTTGAAACACAACTAGCTCTTTATACTCATGAAGTGAATACTGCTATCGACAGGGGATGTCAAATCAATTCCATATTTTTAGATTTCCAGAAGGCTTTCGACACCGTTCCCCACAAGCGTCTTCTAACCAAACTGCGTGTCTGTGGAATATCGCCTCGGTTGTGCGAATGGATTCGTGATTTCCTGTCAGAAAGATCAAAATTCGTAGTAATAGGCGGAAAGTTATCGGGTAAAACAGAAGTAATATCCGGCGTTCCCCAAGGAAGTGTTATATGCCCTCTATTGTTCCTGATGTATATTAACGACATTGGAGACAATCTGAGTAGCCGTCTTAGATTGCTTGCAGATGATGCTGTCATTTACCGTCTTGTAAAGTCATCAGATGACCAAAACTAATTGCAAAATAATTTAGATAAGATATTTGTATGGTGCGAAAAGTGGCGATTGACCCTGAATAAAGAAAAGTGTGAAGTTATTCACATGAGTACTAAAAGAAATTAGCTAAATTGCGATTACGTGGTAAGTCACACAAATCTCAAGGCTGTAACTCAACTAAATACTTCGGGATTACAATTATAAATAACTTAAATTGGAACGATCACACAGATAATGTTGTGGGCAGAGCAAACCAAAGAGTGCGATTCACTGACAGAGCACTTAGAAGGTGCAACACGTCTACTAAAGAGATTGCTTACACCACGCTTGTCCGCCCTATTCTGGAGGATTGCTGTGTGGCGCGGGATCCGCATCAGGTGGGACTGGCGGATGACATCGAAAAAGTACAAAGAAGGGCAGCTCGTTTTGCATTATTGCGAAGTAGGGGAGATAGCGTCACAGATATGACGCGTGAATTGGAGTGGCAGTCATTAAAACAAAGGCGTTTTTCGTTCCGACGGGATCTTCTCATGAAATTTCAATCACCAGTTTTCTCCTTCAATTGCGAAAACATTCTGTTGGCACCCACCTACATAGGGGGAAATGATCAACACGATAAAATAAGAGAAATTAGGGCTCGCACAGAAAAATTTAAGTGCTCGTTTTACCCGCGCGCCTTTCTAGAGTGGAACGGTAGAGAGACAGCTTGAAGGTGGTTTATTGAACCCTCTGCCAGGCACTTTATTGTGAATATCAGAGTAATCATGTAGATGTAGAAGGGAAGGAACTAAAGATATCAGCTGCATCGGAACTTTACGCGTAATCAGCAGCAATGAATGAAAATGAGGCCGGACTGGGACTCGAACCCAGGATCTCCTGTTTACGAGGCTGTTGCGTTAACCACTGCACCACCTGAACACTGTGTTTATCACAAATATTTGGACTACCTCAGCATCCTCACCAGCCAATTCATATTCACATCTAGTGCCACCATCCGAAGTCCCTGCCCATATCCTCCATGCTTGGTGATTTTAGATTCCCATGGAGGTCGAACAAATATGTGCATCTGCACTGAAGGTTGTAGATTCATTGCCCTTTGAAGCGAATCAGTTGTATGAATGTGTGGTGTCTGTTCTTTCGGGCATGTCTGAAAGAACAGAGACAGAGAGACAGTGCACTCATATACAAGAGCACTCTGTTCAAGAATCACACAAGAAGGAAGTACACTTACAAAAGGCTAGGATGTATGGGAAGCTTTCAGTCAGATTACATAAAGGTCAGGCAGATAGTCCAAAATCAGTTATTGGATTGTGAGACTTGCCCAGGAGCAAGTATAGACTCAGATCACAATTTAGTACTGATGAAGAGTAAACTGAAGTTTAAAGACACTACTCAGCAAAAATAAATGGGAAGGGATGTGGGGCACATAAGTACTAGGGAATGAGGAGACACACTTGAAATTCTTTGAGGCTATAGATACAGCGATAATGACTAGCTCAGTATGCAGTCCAGTTGAAGAGGAATGGACATCTCTAAAAAGGGGCAAGCACAGAAGTTGGAAAGAAAACATAGATGCAAAAAGGTAACTGCGAAGAAACCGTGGATAACAGAAAAAATACTCCAGTTGATCGACGGAAGAAGGAAGTGCAAAAATTTTCGGGGAAATTCAGGAATACAAAAACACAAAACCCTTAGGAACAAAATAATTTGGAAGTGCGGGGAAGCTAAGGCAAAATGGCTGAATGAAAAATGTGAAGACATCGAAAAAGAAATGATTGTTGGAAGAACACACACGGCACATAGATAAGTCGAAACAACCTTCGGTTGAATTAATAGCAAGGGCAGTAGCATTAAGAGCACAATAGAAATTCCACTGTTAAGTGTAGAGGAAAGAGCGGGTAGATGGAATGAGTACACTGAAGGTCCCCATGAGAGGATGATTTGTCTGACGACATGGTAGAAACAGGAGTCGACAGCGAAGAGATTGCGGATGCAGTATTAGAATTTCAAAGAGCTTGGGATGACTTAGGGCAGAATGGGGAGTAACATTCCATCACAATTTCTAAAATCATTGGGGAAAGTGGCAACAAAATGGCTATTCACGTTGGTGTGTAAATGTATGAATCTGGCAATATGCCATCTGACTTTCGGAGAAATATCATCCGCACAATTCCGAAGACTGCAAGAGGTGACAAGTGCGAGAATTATCGCACAATCAGCTTAACAGCTCATGGATTCACGTTGTTGACAAGAATAATATACAGAAGAATGGAAAAGAAAATTGGGGATGTGTTAGATGACGATCAGTTAGGGTTTCAGAAAGGTAAAGGCACCAGAGAGGCAATTCTGACGTTGCGGTTGGTAATGGAAGCAAGACTAAAGAAAGATCAAGACACGTTCATTGGATTTGTCAACCTGAAAAAAGCGTTCGACAGTGTAAAATTGTGCAAGATATTCGATATTCTGACGAAAATAGGAGAAAGCTATAGGGATAGACGGGTAATACACAATATATACAAGAACCAAGAGGGAACAGTAAGCCTGGAAGACCAACAACGAAGTGCTCGGCTTAAAAAAGGTAAGGCAGAAATGCAGTTTCGCCCTTGCTATTCAATCTATACATCGAAGAAGCAATGAAGGAAATAAAAAAAAAGTTTCAAGAGTGAGATTAAAATTCAGGGTGAAAGAATATCAATGATAAGATTCGCCGATGACATTGCTATTCTGACTGAAGGAGAAGAAGAATTGCAGGATGTGTTGAATGGCATGAACGGCCTAATGAGTACAGAATATCGACTGAGAGTAAATCGAAGAAAGACGAATGTAATGAGAAGTGGTACAAATGAGAATAGCGAGTAACTTAACATTAGAATTGGGGATCACGAAATAGATGAAGTTAAGGAGTTCTGCTACTTAGGCAGCAAAATAATCCATGTCGGACGGAGCAAAAGGACATAAAAAGCAGGCCATCACTGGCAAAAAGGAAATTCCTGACCAAGAAAAGTCTACTAGTATCAAACATAAGTCTTAATCTGAGTAAGAAATTTCTGATAATGTACGTTTGGATGGGTGTTTGGGTTTTTTTGGGGGAAGAGACCAAACAGCGAGGTCATTGGTCTCATCGGATTAGGGAAGGACGGGGAAGGAAGTCGGCCGTGCCCTTTCAAAGGAACCATCCCGGCATTTGTCTGGAGCGATTTAGGGAAATCACGGAAAACCTAAATCAGGATGGCCGGACGCGGGATTGAACCGTCGTCCTCCCGAATGCGAGTCCAGTGTGGTACGTTTGGAACACTGCATTGTATGGTATTGAAGCATGGACTGTCGGAAAACCAGAAAAGAAGAGAATCGAAGCGTTTGAGATGTGGTGTTGCAGACGAATGTTGAAAATTCTCTGGAATGATAAGGTAAGGAATGGGGAGGTTCCTCGCTGAATTGGTGAGGAAAGGAATATATGGAAAAACTGACAAAAAGAAGGAACAGCATAATAGGACATCCGTTAAGACATCAGTGCTTGAGTTCCAAGGTACTAGAGGAAGCTGTAGAGGGTACAAACTGTAGAGAAAGACAGAGATTGGAATGCACCCAGGAAATAACTGAGGACGTAAACTGTAGTTGGCACTCTGAGACGAAGGGGTTGGTACAGGACAGGAATTCTGGGCGGGCCGCATCAGACCTATCAGAAGACTGATGAAACCATATTCTACGCTCCCTTTTGTTGCCCTTTATAGCAAGCCACACTGGGCTTAAATTTCGGCAACATAATGCCTGCCTGCACACTGCGAGAGTTTCTATTGCTTGTCTCCGTGCTTGCCAAATCGTACTT
Source organism: Schistocerca americana (assembly GCF_021461395.2). Taxonomy (NCBI): domain Eukaryota; kingdom Metazoa; phylum Arthropoda; class Insecta; order Orthoptera; family Acrididae; genus Schistocerca; species Schistocerca americana. Next base: position 152,058,963 of record NC_060124.1, read on the forward strand.
TGGTTGGATCTCTCCCCAATGGAGAACTTTTGGAGCATTGTGGGCAGGATCCTCCAAACAGATCGGAATTTTAGGATCTAACGCGCCAATTGGACAGTATTTGGTACGACATCCATCAGGAGGACACCCAGCAACTGTCAGTCAGTGCCAAATCGAATAACTGCTTGTATAAGGGCCAGAAGTGGACCAACGTGTTATTCAGTTGCTCAATTTGTAAAGCTCTTTTTGTTGTTTTCTGAAACTGTAATCATTTGTCAGTCTGTACATGTGCATCAGATCTACCGATTTCCATGTGATGCAGATAATTCCTTAGTGATGTGTCGTTTTTGGTCTGAGTCTGTTATGACGTCAAAGCAGATACCGCCAAGTGATTCATATTGGAATTCTCTAACATGAAACAAAATGTGTCAGCAGGAAAGAGCACAATATCAGTGTGTCAATTATTATTTGACAGTGAATCTTTTTGGGTCGGTTGCTTTCCATAGTCCTGATATGCACATGACTCGCTCTACCAGTATATAAGATGGGTGGGAGCGGTTTCCCGTCAGTCTTTTCGGCTCATTCTGATGTTGTCTGAACGGTTTAGTCAAAATATTATGTCTGAACGGTTTACAGTCAAAATATTATCAGCAGACAAAATCTGGTCACGGCTGAATTCCCACAGTATTATGGATTAGATCTATCATTGTTCCATTACACAAATAGCGATCGGTCATTTGAACTAGTACCAAACACAAAACATCTAGGAATATGAGCTCAAAGCGACCACATAAAACTAGTACTACGAAGAGCAGATGTCACACTGAGACTCATTGGACAAAGCCTAAGAGGTAGACTGCAAAATCCACATTCGACCGAGTTCTGAGTGATGCTCTTCAGCCGCGCCGAGTGGCTGCGCGGTTAGAGGCGCCATGTCACTGATTGCGCGGCCCCTCCCGCCGGAGGTTCGAATCCTCCCTCGGGCATGGGAGTGTGTGTTGTTCTTAGCATAAGTTAGTTTAAGTAGTGTGTAAGTCTAGGGACCGATGACCCCAGCAGTTTGGTCCCTTAGGAATTCACACACATTTGAACATTTTGATGCTCGTCACTTGGCGAACCAGATAGGATACTGAAGATGGAAATAGGAGCTGCATGTTTCGCAATGAGTTATTTTCCTTAGAGCGAGAGCATCACGGATATGCTCATCAAACATTATTGTCAAAAAGTACAAGAGATGTGCTATAGATCAAGGAGATATTTACTGTTAAAATTTCAAGAGCGTACAGTCCAAGAACGGCCAGGTAATGATAACACTAGACACAGAAGTGGCATGACTTGGCTATTTCTAGATTAGTCCTGGTTCTCCGTACAGCATCACGATGGGTGTATCCATGTGTGAAGGCTCTGGGGAGAACGTTGCCAGATTGCATCGCTATCATTACACACGTCCAGCACCTGACATAATGGTACAGGGTGCCATTGGGTCACATCTGGTTCGCGCAGCTGGTGATTTAGTCAACAGCCTTACAAGTCTAGTGTGTTAAGACGTATGGCTGTGCTGTATTGTCGAGGTCCCTGTGAAATTATCTTTCAACAAGATAATGCAAACCACACGTCCACTGTTCTGGCCTGACCTACTTCAATACGGAGGGTGTTAGATTGTTGCCCTGGTCAGTGTATTCTCCGGATCTGTCACCCACTGAAAAATGGGTTGCCGAAAGAACAGCACCTCACTAATCGACAACCACTACGGCTAAAGAACTCTGCAGAATCAAAGCAGCATAGAATGAAGCACCTTTATGTGTCATTCAACCTCAGTCCGAGGTAAAGCCCAGAGGAATTAGAGCCGCAACTGCTACCAGAGGTAGCAGATCTCCGTATTAAATTTCGAACCCTGTCTACCCCCAAATCATCTACAAATTTAACCAAAGGAAAAATGCTCCTGTCAGAGCACAAAAAGGCGAATATGTTCCCCTTTAAACGAGAGAAAATTTGGGAACTAGCCGCCTTAATGCCCATTCAGCCTTCGGCGCCAAAAATTTTGGCATGCGAACATATTTGCGCTCTTTTAACACAGAACATTCTAACTTATTTTACCCAGTCTCTCTTTGTAGTTAAGCCTTCATGCATAGCATCTCCCTCTAGCTGCCATTCTTTCCCACCATCTCCTTTTCCTCCCATTGATTTACAGTATATCCTACTGACACTGTCTCCTCTCTCATTTGCGCTGTTTCTCTTTGTCTTTCTTTCCCTTTGACACTATCTCCATACCTCTGCAGCTTAAACATTTTTTTTTTTGGGGGGGGGGGGGGGTCCAAGTTTTTTTTTTTTTTTTTTCTTCTTTCTATGCCCACGTGTTAAAGTTTGCCAGTCTGGAAGGGTCAAGACCTTGCCAAGTGTATGAATGGTCTCTACTAACCTGAATTTTTCTTCTCCACTGTCATTTCACTCTTTCGCTCTCACCTCTTCCGTCTCCATCCATCTCGCTTTCTCTTTTACTGTCACTGTCTCTCACTGACGACCAATATCTCCTGTTTTTGGCAGTCGTTTAAGTTCTTTTCAGTCATGTTAAGACGATTTTTAGCCCATATTTGTCACTGCAATACCACTTTGGGCATATTTGTATAGGTGTATACAGACAGCACGTCATTAAATTTCAGTGGTGGAAAAATGTTGATTAAGAATATAATTGGTGACTCAGGAACCCTTGCAATGATCCTAAAACCCTTGCCATATGTTCACTGCGTCTGTTGAAACTACATTTACGCCTCAGACCGGATATTACATGCGTATTTTACGTGTATATTACCGGAAAACGATATGACTGCACTAGGTCTCCCGTTGCCGTTATCGGAAACATGCGTGACATTACAGTAAATAAGCACAGCGGTGACTAAGGAAAACGCATCGCACTCTGAATACGTTGACTGCAGTTGTGCATGTACTATCAGGTAGTTCAGCGCCTCTTCACGAAATATCACGATAAACCAACTGAAGCTCCCTCACTGCCAGGTGCAATAGCGCTGCGGTCAACCAATAAGTATGGTAAATTCGAATTTCGGTAATGGACAACGGTATCGAAAAGAAGTTTCCAAGTACTCCAAGAATATCACATTAAGAATATGTGGTAAAAATTTCGCCGAGCTGCCACGAAGAGAATTGACTATCCTCATAACTGCCACTTTTCATACGAAAAATCATGGTTTTCTCAGGAACGCCCACGAAAAAATGGTGCTTTGTATAAGCCGCCTAAGGTCCAGCCTAGATCACGCCTAATGCAGAAGAATCAACCGTTGTGCTCAGTTTGCCTGGGCCGGAGGAAGTGTGCGATGTTTAAATTTTTACCCTGTGCTTTAGGGTAGCTACAATATGCCCATTCTTCCGATGTATATACAAATGGTCGTTAGGCGGAAGGTTGTCCGAAACACTTGACCCATTATCTCTGGGATCAATAGAACCCGAGATACGATCCCTTCGAACAATCGCAACTTCACGCACGGCTTTTTGGAACATACTCATACTGTGTACTGTCGTGCACGGACCGATCATATATATTCTTCCTGCTGTAATGTATACACAAAATATGTATGATTTTATTTGTTATCCTTCCATACGTTGCAATTTTAATAGCTAGCAGTGTAATTCCCACACCAAAAATTGCATTCCAGCACGGAAAATGCGGTGGCACAAACTTATTATATCTCTTGGAAAGTACTTTGAACTGGACCAAATTAGTATAGGTAAACAAATCATTGAGCAAAATGAAAATTTCGTGTATTTTTTTCGGTTAGAAAGATTATAGAAAAAGACAATGACCGATCACAAAACATTTGGCATACAAGAGTGTTGAAAACATTTGTTAGCAAAGTCCTGAAACCGAAGAATTTGAATTAAAAAAATTAAGTGGGAAAACAATTTCGGAAACAATAATAAAGTTAATAGGGAATACGATTATACCTAGGGACCACACCAATTTGGCAGTGATGTGTGGTATGATCT